>NC_056436.1:69264727-69459526 GCF_018296145.1 Oncorhynchus tshawytscha | reverse complement strand
ACTATTGGCTGTGTCAATGAGAAATGCTCCAGGGAAATGGTATGTGTAATCGAATCAATGGGAAAGTCCGTTGTACTCATTAAAAGTTCTCCACTGCATTTTGTCCAGATGGTCAAATTTCTCTCCAAATCAACAATTTAGAGAGTCTCCACAAACACCATCCCTCCTCTAGCATGTTAAAACAAAGATAAAAGATGCTTCCCTGCTGAGGTTGGGAATAGGGGACGTGTGTTTGCCTGCATAGGATGAAGCAACGGAATTAAAGTTTAATTCCAAAAAGTGTGTATAACACCAAGTAAGGTGAAAGTGGATTTCCATAACATGCTAATTTCATACATTTTCTTTGTCCCAAATCCTAAAATGCACAGTGGTACAGGGAGCCGTTAGTCATGCTCCACAAATTGGGAATGATGCACTGGGGTGAGGCAGGGCACTGATTTGAAGGATAAGGACAGCCCAACAAGTGAGTAAGCCCTCTATGTCACTTCTGCTAAAAAGCTAAACAAGTCCAACAAAGTCAACTAAAGACGAGTCAGAACTTCAGAACTTGTCACCCTTGCCTTTTTGTTTGTGCCAGGGTCTTTTCAGTGCCGGTTAAAGGTTGTCTTGACTTGATGTGATGTCTCTAACATGCTAGTGACACCCGTGGACAGGTTCTATTCAACAGATGGAGGAGGCCAGCTGGATCTTTCTCTTCATAACTATGGGGATGCACTGTGGAATAATCAAGGGCTGACTGCATGCTGCATCATTATTTATCGAGCGCTAGGTTTTTTGTATTTGATTGTTTCATAAGTGGAGTTTGTGTAATGTCTAACGTAATCTACAGTAGTTACATACTTCTGATGTTACAGTAGCCTAAATGTGGAATGTGGGGGTGTGTGACTGTGTCCCCATTAAAGATGTATGGCTGATGCTGCAGTGTTGGTGGGGAACAGGTGGTGGCTGACCCTCTACTCTGTGGGTGGGTGGATGGGAGAGGGGTATGTTAAAACACTTCCAACCAAAAGAGCCCTCAGTTGAGCTGTCCTCTCCTCTGCCGCAGAGCCCAAGTTGTTTCAAAGTTGAAAGGCAACCATAATGCACTATTCCCTTTTTAGATTCCCCCTATTTTTATCAAACTAGAGGGTGACAACCCCATCTCCAACAGTTTTATATCAAACTAGAGGGTAACGACCCCATCTTCAACAGTTTTATATCATGCTAGAGGGTAACGACCCCATCTTCAACAGTTTTATATCATACTAGAGGGTAACGACCCCATCTTCAACAGTTTTATATCATACTAGAGGGTAACGACCCCGTCTTCAACAGTTTTATATCATACTAGAGGGTAACGACCCCGTCTTCAACAGTTTTATATCATACTAGAGGGTAACGACCCCGTCTTCAACAGTTTTATATCATACTAGAGGGTAACGACCCCGTCTTCAACAGTTTTATATCATACTAGAGGGAAACGACCCCATCTCCAACAGTTTTATATCATACTAGAGGGAAACGACCCCATCTCTGTAATGTGGTGCGTTTTGGTGGCAGGGAAGTCAGGCGCAGGAGAATGAACTTGGTAAAAACGAAGCTGTTTAATAAACATCAAAACCTCTGAAAACCAAAGTATACAAAATAACAAATAGAGGGTGAAAACCCGTCGCACACCAGAAATAACAATAAACACCTACATACAACAAACAGCCTCCGGCAAGGACATGAGGGTTAAATACACGATATGTAATTGATGGGATTCGAACCAGGTGTGTAGGAAGACAAGACAAAACCAATGGAAAATGGATCAATGATGGCTAGAAGGTCGGCGAGCTGCAGGGCGACCCGGATGGAGACGGTGGAAATCTCGCAGCATAGAAGGATCCAACACATCCTCCACCGGAACCCAGCATTCTCCTGACCATACCCTTCCCAGTCCACGAGGTACTGAAGGCCCCTCGCCCAAAAGTCTCGATGCCAGTATGGAAGGAACGGAGTACGCAGGGGCCCCCTCGATGTCCAGAAGGGGCGGAGGAACCTCCCGCACCTCAGACTCCTGGAGGGGGCCAGCCACCACTGGCCTGAGGAGAGGCACATGGAACGAGGGGTTAATACGGTAATTGGGGGGAAGCTGTAACCTATAACATACCTCGTTCACTCTCCTCAGGACTTTAAATGGACCCACAAACTGCGGACCCAGCTTCCGGCTGGGCAGGCGAGGGGGCAAGTTTCGGGTCGAGAGCCAGACCCGATCCCCTGTTGCGAACACCGGGGCCCCACTGCGGTGACGGTCTGCACCCACTTTCTGGCACGGCACGGTTCGCTGAAGATGTACATGAGCAGCGTCCCATGTCTCCTCCGCGCGCCGGAACCAGTAGTCCACCGCAGGAGCCTCGGTCTGACTCTGATGTCAAGGATTCAGAACCGGCTGAAACCCCAATACACACTGGAAGGGGGTGAGGTTTGTGGAGGAGTGGCGGAGCGAGTTCTGGGCCATCTCTGCCCAAGGCACGAACGCTGCCCACTCCCCCGGCCGGTCCTGGCAATAAGACCTCAGAAACCTACCCACATGCTGGTTACTCTCTCCACCTGACCGTTACTCTCGGGGTGAAAACCTGAGGTAAGGCTGACCGAGATCCCCAGACGTTCCATGAACACCTTCCAGACCCTTGAAGTGAACTGGGGACCTCGATCAGACACTATATCCTCAGGCACCCCGTAGTGCCGGAAGAAGTGTGTAAACAAGGCCTCCGCAGTCTGTAGGGCCGTAGGGAGACCGGGCAGAGGGAGGAGATGGCAGGACTTAGAGAAACGATCCACAACGACCAGGATAGTGGTGTTTCCCTGTGAAGGAGGAAGATCAGTCAGGAAATCCACTGACAGGTGCCACCATGGCCATTGTGGAAAGGGTAAGGGTTGTAACTTACCTCTGGGCAGGTGTCTAGGTGCCTTGCACTGGGCGCACACCGAGCAGGAGGTAACATAAACCCCCACGTCCTTAGCTAAAGTGGGCCACCAGTACTTCTCACTAAGACAGCGCACCGTCCGACCGATACCAGGATGACCAGAGTAGGGTGACGTATGGGTCCAGTAGATTAGCCGGTTGCGGACAGCAAACGGAATGTACAGACGCCCAGCCGGACATTGAAGGGGAGTGGGCTCTGTACGCAATGCCTGCTCAATGTCCGCGTCCAGCTCCCACACGACCGGTGCCACCAGGCAAGAGGCCGGGAGTATGTGAGTGGGATCTAGGGGCCGCTCCTCTGTATCATACAGCCAGAACAATACGTCTGCCTTAGCGGAAGTCGTGACAATCTCCAACAGTTTTATATCATACTAGAGGGTAACGACCCCATCTCCAACAGTTTTATATCATACTAGAGGGTAACGACCCCATCTCCAACAGTTGTATATCAAACTAGAGGGTAACAAAACCATCTCCAACAGTTTTATATCATACTAGAGAGTAACGACCCCATCTCCAACAGTTTTATATCAAACTAGAGGGTAACGACCCCATCTGCAACAGTTTTATATCAAACTAGAGGGTAACGACCCCATCTCCAACAGTTTTATATCAAACTAGACGGTAACAACCCCATCTCCAACAGTTTTATATCAAACTAGAGGGTAACGAAACCATCTCCAACAGTTTTATGAGCGGCTCATGTCATGACTATGAACATCATGCCAATTATTTCGTCAACATTGCTTCTCTGTAAGTTAGCAGAGCATCTCTCTGCTCACATGATTTCCTCCCGGTGGAATGACAAGCAAATTTGTGATGTTATGTTGGCAATCTTATCCACAAGGAGGAGCTGTGAGATTGTGGCAATTAGTTTAAGCATCGCCCTAAATTATTTCTAATTGTGAGTTTTAATCGTTCTGTGCCTCACTGTGCCGTGAGTGAAATATCCAAGTCCCTTTGACTGTACTCATAGTGTAATAAAACACATACTAACTAGGCTTAACACTGATACTGAGTGAATCATTGGGAAAAGGAAAGCCAGCTTCTTCAGCAGGGCAGGACATGTATGTCCTTCCTGTGCTCTACCAATGGTACAAATACTTTTTACTTATGTCTGGGAGGGAATTTAGAAGATGTGTTGTTTTCACTGTCTTGCTATCTTTCTGGAAGCTGCTATGAAGAAAATGTCAGGTTTACAGTATACAAACATGATTTGGAATGAGATATTGTTATCCAGGGGTTTCATGACCACATTATTGTCTCTTTGCTTGTAGTTGTTTTGGACAGTATGATTAGCAATCCAAGTCAGTGGTGGTTGAGGTTCTCACAAAGATGGCAGTTTACTGTGGCTTGTAAAGCGAGGTGATGGGACATGATCCATTGTGTATGTGGCAACCATACAGGAGGACGGTCTGAAGGGAGATAGTGACCCTCCCTGGACTCTGGTGTAGAATGTAGACTAGACCCCACAGAGGACTGAGGAGGTGTGGAACTGTGTCAGGATTCTGTAACAGCATCACTGTCAAACTGGACCCTGGATCAAGGGGTCTGTTGCAGGTAGACACTGTGGAGACATCCCTGTCATTGACAGCTGAGTGGAGGGGGACATGAGGGGATGTGATATTGGCACGGAATCTAGCCGGTGGTTCAGTTGTGGATGGCTGGTTGTGGCACCTGTCAGTTCACCCTGCCCTACCTCTCCAACTGGCACATCATTACTTGAAACAGCATGCCTGGGTGAGTTAGGATGGTCGTCAATCCAGCATCACAACTCACTCTCGATGAACTCAAACTTCCTTCCTGGAGGACAGAAATCCATTGAATGGCCCCATTGTCAGAAATAATCCATTGGATGGCCCCATTGTCAGAAATAATCCATTGAATGGCCCCCTTGTCAGGAAGAATCCATTGGATGGCCCCATTGTCAGAAATAATCCATTGCTTTAAGTCTCTAAGTAGTATATTCGTTGTGTATGCATGGGTGAGCGTATGTGAGCATGTGCATGCGTGTGTGCGTGCATATGTGTGTGCATGTTTGAGAGCGTGCATGTGTGTGCGAACTCTGCATGCATGTATGTCTGTGACTTAGTCTGCCTTATACATTGCATTCGGAGGGTATTCAGACTCCTTCCCTTTTTCCACATTTTGTTACGTTACAGCCTTATTCTAAAATGGATTAAATAAAAACATTTCCTCATCAATCTACACACAATACCCCATAATGACAAAGCGAAAACAGGTTTGTATAAATTTCAGCCCAGCCAAACTGAGCAATCAGGGGAGAAGGGCCTTGGTTCGGGAGTTGACACAGAACCCGATGGACACTCTGCCAGAGCTGCAGAGTTCCTCTGTGGAAATGGGAGAACCTTGCAGAAGGACAACCAACTCTGCACTACTCCACCAATCAGGCCTTTATGGTAGAGTGGCCAGACGGAAGCCACTCCTCAGTAAAAAGCACACGACAGCCCGCTTGGAGTTTGCCAAAAGGCAACTAAAGGATTTTCTGACCATGAGAAAGAAGATTCTCTGGTCTGATGAAACCAAGATTGAACTCTTTGGCCTGAATGCCAAGTGTCACATCTGGAGGAAACCTGGCACAATCCCTACGATGAAGCATGGTGGTGGCAGCATCATGCTTTGGGGATGTTTTTCAGCGACAGGGACAGGGAGACTGTTTTTGCTTTCTCATTATGGGGTTTTGTGTGTAGATTGATGAGGGGGGGAAACTATTGGATCCATTTTAGAATAAGGCTGTAACGTAACAAAATGTGGAAAAAGTCAAGGGGTCTGAATATTTTCCAAATGCACTGCATATGTGTAAGTGAAACCACGTATGTGCCTCAGTATGTCGTATCATTATTCCACATTTGTTTGTGCGTGATTTTACTGTAACTACCAGCACAATGTCATAGGACATGCTTGTCATTAATCATTACTATTCCAGAGCACTGTCGTCGGCAACTGTAGATCAGCAGCAATAGAAATGTAGGGGAAGTGGAAAAAATATGAATTACCTGTAAATAACATGAGCTGTCTTATTTAACCTGTACTGTACAGTTGAGTAGAGTACAGAGGTTTCCAGTATTCAACCTGCTGTAAGAGCAGTTAGCGGTAGTTGGCTGGGCTGTCAGTGATGGATGCCCTGCAGATGTTCCCAGGTATATCTCATTATGCTGTGTACATTGGAGAGGTTCCCATCTAAAGGTCAGAGAGGACACCACCCCTGCAAGACTTCTATTAACACAGAATCCAGTGTTCAGCAGGAAAGTGAACTCTTGCTGGATTCGAAAAGGCTCCTTTGGTCCGTCCCAAATGGCACCCTATTCCCTAAAGAGTGCACTCCCTTTGACCTGGACCTATATGTGCCATTTGGGATGCAGTCCTCATCATACAGTATGCTGCAAGGTAGGTCAATGATTGCATATCAAAGCCTTTTGGAATTTTATTCAGTTGGAATATCGATTTACAGGTAGTCAAAGTGTTCTTCAGATACAGTATACCTACAGACATTACAACTCTCCCATTCCTTCAGACTGACTATAGTAACCCTAACCATTCAGATACAGTATACCTACACACATTACAACTCTCCCATTCCTTCAGACTGACTGTAGTAACCATTACCCTTCAGATACAGTATACCTACACACATTACAACTCTCCCATTCCTTCAGACTGACTATAGTAACCCTAACCATTCAGATACAGTATACCTACACACATTACAACTCTCCCATTCCTTCAGACTGACTGTAGTAACCATTACCCTTCAGATACAGTATACCTACACACATTACAACTCTCCCATTCCTTCTGACTGACTATAGTAACCATTACCCTAACCCTTCAGATACAGTATACCTACATACATTATATGAAAGCTCTCCCATTCCTTCCGACTGACTATAGTAACCCTAACCCTTCAGATACAGTGTACCTACACACAGTACATAATAAACTCTCCCATTCCTTCAGACTGGCTATAGTAGCCATTACCCTAACGCTTCAGATACAGTATACCTACATACATTATATGAAAGCTCTCCCATTCCTTGAGACTGACTATAGTAACCCTAACCCTTCAGATACAGTGTACCTACACACAGTAAACAACTCTCCCAATCCTTCAGACTGAGTGTAGTATGACATTAAATTCAACCATTTGAAGATAGGGATCCTCAATTGTAGCCTGGAGCATTAGGCTGGTCTCATTGAACAGACGTAACATAGTAAATGTAAATCCGGGACACTCAAATTAGTATGATACAGTATGTGACTCATTTCAGGAAACGGCATATGTTGCACATCACTACTTCACAGGAGAGGCATTTGAACTTAAACATTTGTTTTTTTATCAAAATGCATTTTTTGGAAGAAATGCCTTCTGGAAAATGTGAACTTTCATGTGCCAAACTTGTATGCCATCTGTAAATACGAATAAAATTGTTAAATTACGGGCCTAGTTGGTTTAGCCACGGAAAAAGACAGGAACCTTCCCGCTAGCCATGATTGGCTGAGATAATGTGTGGGCTGGACATGCCGAGAGAGGAGTTCGGATTGGTCTGCCATGTAGCATGCTTCTATCTATAACATGAGCTGGTCAGTATGTGTAGGTAATCCTTTTCTAATGAGGCTTTTTTTAAATATATCACGTAGTAGAACTGCAAAAGTGTTGCTCTCCACTTTCTGTAGGACCAAGTTTTGAAATCAGTGGAATTAGAGTATGATAGCTAAGGAGATGGATACAACTCTGCCGTTTGATTGCAAATATGCAGAGGGAGTCAAAAAGAGAACACACAGAAGGCTGTTGTGTAAAACACCTGTTTTCAGATTACATCTTTAAACTAAGGGAAACCACGGCATCCGTGACAGAGGCAGAAAAGTTCATCCATGTAAGAGAGTCTAGTTAGCTACATTTTCAGATATTATACGTTAAAGTTTTTGTCAGAAAGTCGTTTTAATTTCAAGTTAAAGCATACTTAGCCAGCTAGCTAACGTTAGCTGTCTGGCTCACAAGCTAACATTACGTGTATGATCTGTGTATTAATATTATTTGTATCTCAGAGACATTTGCATTACTAGGTATAGCCTAATGTTAGCTAGCTAGCTAACATTGAACCTGGTTGGTTAGCTACCTGCAGATTCATGTAGGGTAGTAACGTTATGAGTTGGGATTATGGTTCATTGTTTACCTAGCTAGCTAGCTAACAAAAGACTCCACTATTCAAGTAACCATTTCACTGTACTGTTTACACCTTCTGTATCCTGTGCATGTGACAAATAAACAGAGATTTTATTTGATATAGTACATGTTTACCAGGGACGATAATGTGAAGAACAACATGACCAGCACCAAAGTCAAATTTGGATATAACGTTAGGCCAAGTTCTAAAATTCTGTGGTAGAATTCCCTGCTTTTAATTAGTCACACTCACAACCACAAGCTATTTTCTGTAATTGGCTTGCCATTAACTTGTAAATAATTATCTTTTTGTGAGTTTATTTTCCTGTAATAATGAATACAAATATGCTAAAGTGAAAACATGTCAGCTATATGATATGCTCATTAGTTGAACTGGCTAGCCAGCTAACTTAACATTAGCTAGCTAGCTAACAAGCTAAAAACAAACCAACATATTGTTGAGAAAGTTGCTTTTAGTTGCCTGGTTTGTTGACATAAACTAAATTCCTTTTTAAAACAGGTGGGTTTATTGGTGTTAAAATACACCAGTTATACTATTTTTGGACCACCAGGCTGCTGATGTCATGTAGTTTTTGTATTTATACTTTTTCATAACGACAAGTTTGATGTTGGACAACAATAGAATGTTCACGCTTTTAGTATTGAAATCTTTGGTTGTTTAAAAAAACACATTTTGGTTGTTTTGAAAAACATCCCTCCCCCCAGCATGATGCTGCCACCACCATGCTTCACCCATAGGGATGGTGCCAGGTTTCCTCCAGATCACACTGCTATGCTTTATCTTGGCCAGGTCGCAGTTGCAAATGAGAACTTGTTCTCAACTAGCCTACCTGGTTAAATAAAGGTGAAATATATATTTTTTTAAAGATGTGACGCTTGGTATTCAGGCCAAAGAGTTCAATCTTGGTTTCATCAGACCAGAAAATATACTTTCTCATGGTCGGAGAGTCCTTTAGCTGCCTTCTGGCAAACTCCAAGCGGGCTGTCATGCTTTTTAGAGGAGTGGCTTCCGTCTGGCCACTCTACCATAAAGGCCTGATTGGTGGAGTGCTGCAGAGATGGTTGTCCTTCTGGAAGGTTCTCCCATTTCCACAGAGGAACTTTGGAGCTCTGGCAGAGGGACCATTGGGTCACCTCCCCGATTTCTCAGTTTGGCCGGGATGCCAGCTCTAGGAAGAGTCTTGATGGTTCCAAACTTCTTAGATTGATGAATGATGGAGGCCAATGTGTTCTTGGGGACCTTTAATGCTGCAGACATTTTTTGGTACCCTTCCCCAGGTCTATAACTTGACACAATTCTTTATTATATATATTTTTACATTATACCCCTTTTTCTCCCCAATTTCATGGTAGTTATGATCTTGTCCCATTGCTGCAACTCCTGTACGGACTCAGCAGAGGAGAAGGTCGAGAGCCCTGCGTCCTCCAAAACACAACCCAGCCAAGCCACACTGCTTCTTGATACAATGCCTGCTTAACCCAGAAGTGTACAACTGGCGACCGTGCTAGCAGGCATTGCGCCCAGCCCACCACAGGAGTCGCTAGTGTGCAATGGGACAAGAACATCCCTGCCGGCCAAACCCTCCCTTAACCTTGACGACGCTGGGAAAATTGTGCTCCACCCCATGGGTCTCCTGGTCGCGGCCGGCTGCGACAGAGCCTGGACTCGAACCAGGATCTCTAGACCACTGTGCCACTCGGGAGGCCACCTTGACACAATTCTGTCTCAGAGCTCTACGGACAATTCATTTGACCTCATTGCTCGGTTTTTGCTATGATTATGGGGTAATTATAATAAGGCTGTAAAGTAACAAATGTGGAAAAAGTCAAGGGGTCTGAAAAGTCTCTGAAGGCACTGTATATTCAGAACCACATTCCTGTAAAGCTTAAAGAGGATCTCATGTTAAATACTGTTGAAGTAATATGTCTACAGGTTCATCTGCCTCGCCTAAAGCCCATTCTTCTGGGAAGCTGCTATAGACCACCAAGTGCTAATAGTCAGTATCTGAATAATATGTGTGACATGCTTGATAATGTATGTGATATCATCAGAGAGGTATATTTTCTGGGTCATTTCAATTTTGACTGGCTTTCATCAGTGCCTGAAAACTGGTTCAAGTTATCAGTCAACCTACCAGGGTAGTTACAAACAGCACAGGAATGAAATCATCAATACGTTTTGATCACATCTTTACTAACGCTGCAAAAAGTTGATTTAAAGCAGTATCCAGATCCATCGGAGGTAGTGATCACAATATTGTAGCCATATCTAGGAAAACCAAAGTTCTGAAGGCTGGGCCTAATATACTGTTTAAGAAGTCATACAAGACGTTGTTGATGATGAAAATAATATTTGCTACTCTGTGGTGTGTAATGAGGAGCAAGCAGACTACACTTGACACATTTATGAAATTGCTTATTCCAGTTGCTAATAAGCATGCACCCATTAATAAAATGACAAAAAAATGGATTGATTGATAAGGAATTGAAATATTGTATGGTAGAGAGGGATGAGGCAAAAGGAATGACATTTTGGGCAGAAAGGCAAACTCAGCTCCATCATTCATTGAATCAGAATCATTCTGTGAATCATTCTTCACAAAATCCACTGATATTGTCAACTATTTTAGTATTTTTTTTCATTGGCAAGATTAGCAACAAATGCCGACTCTACACATCCAAGTACAACCAACCAAATTATGAAAGACAATTATTGTTGTCTATCATCAAAGACAATCTACTGGGGTCTAACAACTTGGATTGAAAATTACTGGGGATAATAGCGGATGATATTGCCACTCCTATTTGCCATATCTTCAATCTAAACCTACTAGAAAGTGTGTACCCTCAGGCCTGTTACCAACCCTTAATAAACATATGGGGGAAAAAATGTGTTTGACCAGATACAATGCTATTTTACAGTAAACATATTGACAACAGACTTTCAGCACGCTTATAAGGAAGGACATTCAACAAGCACAGCACTTACACAAATTATGATTGGCTGAGAGAAATTGATGATAAAAGATTGTGGGGTCTGTTTTGTTAGACTTCAGTGCGGCTTTTGACATTATCGATCATAGTTTGCTGTTGGAAAACATGTATGTGTTATGGCTTTACACCCCCTGCTGTATTGTGGATAAAGAGTTACCTGTCTAACAGAACACAGATGGTGTTCTTTAATGGAAGCCTCTCCAACATAATCCATGTAGAATCAGGAATTCCCCAGGGCTGCTGTCTAGGCCCCTAACTTTTTTCAATCTTTACTAATGACATGCCACTGGCTTTGGGTAAAGCCAGAGTGTCTATTTACTGTATGCAGCTGACTCGACACTCTACACATCAGCTACACGTCAGCTACAGCGACTGAAATGACTGCAACACTTAACAAAGAGCTGCAGTTCATTTCAGAATGGGTGGCAAGGAATAAGTTATTCTTAAATATTTCTGAAACTGAAAGCATTGTATTTTGGACAAATCATTTTCTAAACCCTAAATCTCAACTAAATCTTGTAATGAATCATGTGGAAACTGAGGAAGTTAAGGTCACTAAACTGCTTGGAGTTACCCTGGATTGTAAACTGTCATGGTGAAAACATGTTGATACAACAGCAGTTAAGATGGGGAGAGGAAAAGTCTGTCCATAATAAAGCACTACTCTGCCTTCTTAACAACACTATCAACAAGGCAGGTCCCACATGCCCTAGTTTTGTTACAACTGGACTGCTGTTCAGTCGTGTGGTCAGGTGCCACAAAGAAGGATTAGGACAAATTACAATAACCATCAGAACAGGGCAGCATGGCTGGCCCTTAAAAGTACACAGGGAGCTAACATTAATGCTATGCATGTCAATCTCTCATGGCTCAAAGTGGAGGACAGATTGAGTTCATCGCTAGTTGATTTTGTAAGAAGTGTTGACAAGCTGAATATACCGAGTTGTCTGTTTAAACTACAATCACACAGCTCACACACCCATGCATACCCAACAAAACATGCCACCAGAGGTCTCTTCACTATCCCAAAGTCCAGAACAGACTGCGGGAGGCGCACAGTACTACATACTATAGAGCTATGCCTATATTCCACATCAGGTAACTGATGCAAGCATTAGAATCAAATTTTAAAAAACAAATTAAAATACACTTTATGGAACAGTGGGGACAGTGAAGTGACACACACACACACACACATATACAGACACACGCATATGTACACACACGCTGGCACACGCACTCTACACACACGTACATTGTAATATTGTTGTATGGTGGTATTATACATTTTGTATTGTAGATATGTTGTGGGGTAATAATATTATATGATGCACTGTTTTGCCTTTTTAAGTGTGAATTAAGTGCCTTAATGTATTTGGACCCCAGGAAGAGTAGCTGCTGCCTTGGCAGGAACTAATGGGGATCCCTAATTAACCCCAGGAAGAGTAGCTGCTGCCTTGGCAGGAACTAATGGGGATCCCTAATAAAAACAAATAGCCATGTTATTTTTAATCGTTATTTTTATTTATTATTCACTGTGTATTAAAGGGGCTAGGGACAACTAGCAACTATTCATCTGTGTTGTAGAGAAACAACTGAAGAGCTGTACAGTTGCCTTTGTTGGAATGACGGAAAAGATAGAGGAGATGGAAGGTATTTGAACGTGGTCTCATCTCTATGGTTATGCGTTAATCTACTACAAGAATTAGATGTGTTTTGCTCAAATATTCACATGGTAATAATTGATCAAGCTAGTTGTTTAGGTCTCACCTGAGACAATGGAAACCCTGTGGCTCTTTGTGAGCAGCATGTCCCTCTGCCATTCAGACAGCATTTAACCATCCACCATGGGCATTCTTTTTGATCTGGATGACTTCATGCGCTCCAGTGAATCCCACTGTGAATTCTTCAAAGGTGTTACATAATTACAGTCTTGAGATGTAGCCTATTTTTCACAGATGATTGTATCACATCAGGATAATGTGATAATGTGCTGAAAACAGGAACTCCACCAAGACTATTATTCTACATAATGAAGAGACATTGGGGAGCTGTGATGTTGGACGTTACAGCCTGAAAGGTATTTGTTGTTGTTGTCTTCAGTGAAGATTAAGTTGAAACAATTGTCAAAAAACAGGAATTCACCCCTCACACACACCAAGCATAATTACACTGCTTGGGAAATAGATTACAGCAAATTCCACGGTTGTAAGAAACAACCATTTATTTACTTGTTTTGGAGCAGCCAAAAACCAAATAAATGTTTATTCTGACATGTAATTAATTGCACATAGTGTTTGAATAAGGACTACTGTGTGAACACAGCACATTCTCTCCCATGGGTTAATTGATCAGACTTACGGGAGTGAATCATTGCCTCTGTCAGTTAGTCTCTATACCCCTCCATCCACAGTAGGCATTCAGGGCCTGTTTCAACATCACAGCACTCACCAGCCAGCCAGGCATTGTGATGTCCATAAAACATTGATAGAAATCAAACAGCTATGATGACGGTGATGGAATCTAGACAAGTTAGTGCTACCTCTACAGTTATGGTCAGGTTTGGATGAAAATAAGAGCTTTCCAACAAGAATTGCAATGAAAGGCTTCCATTTTTCAGTCAACTCAGCTGTCGTTCAATACCCATCATGGCAAAATGGTAATTGCAGTGTTATGAGTGTGACTTATTGATATATTGCAGGGCTTGTCATTTCCTCTTTCTGTGTGGATATACTTGTCTTGAAATGAGATAATCCACACAGAGCATGACCCTTTGGCCAGCCGGACTCTTGACTGGAGAACATTTTGACCAAGAAGAAATGGGGTCAATTCTCAAACAAGGAACGTCATGAGCGAAAGTCTAATGGATTTGACAGAACAAATAGACTTGATTTTTTTTAAAGAAACAGTCAAAAACAATATTATTAAAGATTGACACAAAAGGAATAGCCAGCTTGCTTACAGTGTGGTGAACCTTGTCTGTCTAGCACTGTTTACTCCCATTTCAGATCATCCCTCAGTTGTCTCAAACAACAGATTTTTCAGTTTAATTTCTGTCAGATCCACTACCTTTTATGCCTTACAACACCCAGGATCATTAGGTTTTACCCCTAATCATATTAAACTGTAGGGAACTTGCCACTGTCACTTTGATTAGACTCCATGTATTTTTGGACACCACCCAAAGCCCTGTGTTAGGCTGCCTCCAGAGAGAGGGACATGCAAGCCCTGTGTTAGGCTGCCTACAGAGAGAGGGGCATGCAAGCCATGTGTTAGGCTGCCTACAGAGAAAGGGACATGCAAGTCCTGTGTTAGGCTGCCTCCAGAGAGAGGGGCATGCAAGCCAAGTGTTAACAAAATGATTTTCAATAGTCAGAGTCAGAGTTAGCTGCGTTCCATTGCATTTCTTCAGACAAATGAATTCTCTGGTTGAAACATTATTGAAGATTTATGATAAAAACATCCTAAAGATTGATTCTATACTTCGTTTGACATGTTTCTACAAACTGTAATATGACTTTTCATCTGAACTTTCGCCTGGATTTGCCCGCGCCTCGTGAGTTTGGATTGTGTACTAAACACGTGAACAAAAACAAGGTATTTGGACAAAAATGATGGACTTTATTGAACAAAACAAACATTTATTGTGGAACTGGGGTTCCTGGGAATGCATTCTGATGAAGATCATCAAAGGTAAGTGAATATTTATAATGCTATTTCTGACTTCTGTTGACTCCACAACATGGCGGGTATCTGCATGGCTTAGTTTTGTGTATGAGCGCCGTACTCAGATTATTGCATGGTTTGCTTTTTCCTTAAAGTCTTTTTGAAATCTGACACAGCGGTTGCATTAAGGAGAAGTGGATATAAAATTCCAGGCATAACACTTGTATCTTTTAGCAATGTATATTATGGGTATTTCTGTGAAATTAATGTGGCTCTCTGCAAAATCACCGGATGTTTTGGAACTACTGAACATAACACGTCAATGTAAACTGAGATTTTTGGATATAAATATGAACTTTATCGAACAAAACATACATGTATTGTGTAACAGGAAGTCCTATGAGTGTCATCTGATGAAGATCATCAAAGGTTAGTGATTAATTTTTACCTCTATTTCTGCTTTTTGTGACTCCTCTCTTTGGCTGGAAAAATGGCTGTGTTTTTCTGTGACTTGGTAGTGACCTAACATAATCATGTGGTGCTTTCGCTGTAAAGCCTTTTTGAAATTGGACACTGTGGCTGGATTAACGCAAATGTTATCTTTAAAATGGTGTAAGATACTTGTATGCTTGAGGAATTTTAATTATGAGATTTTTGTTGTTTTGAATTTGTATGTTTTGTTCGATAAAGTGCATATTTATATCCAAAAATCTCATTTTACATTGGGGTGTTATGTTCAGTAGTTCCAAAACATGTGGTGATTTTGCAGAGAGCCACATCAATTCACAGAAATACTCATAATAAACATTGATAAAAGATACAACTATTGTACATAGAACTTTAGATAAACTTCTCCTTAACCTCTCTGGGATTGTTCGGGACTCTAGTGTCCCACCTAGCCAACAGCCAGTGAAATTGCAGGGTGCCAGAATCAAAACAACAGAAATCTCATAATTAAAATTCCTCAACCATACAATTATTTTACACCATTTTAAAGATACACTTCTCGTTAATCCAACCACAGTGTCCCATTTCAGAAAGGCTTTTTGGTGAAAGCAGAACGTGTTTACAATCAAGCCTTAGGGTCTTTTTATAATACATCTTCAATAATATTCCAGCCGGACAATAGTGTATTCATTACAGAGGAAAAAGAAGGAACAGCGCACCCGCGTGACTGGGCAGTAAACAACTGAGACTGGCCTCAGCCTAGTCCAACTGAGACTGGCCTCAGCCTAGTCCACTTATTGAAACAGCTCTTATTCGACACCCTTCCACAATATAAGCCTCAAACAACTTTCTAAAGACTGTTGACATCTGCTGGAAGCCTTGGGAAGTGCAATCTGGCCCATAGACACAGCATATTGGATAGGCAATCACTTAAATGAAACTACAAACCTCAGATTTCCCACTTCCTGGTTGGATTTGTCTCAGGTTTTCGCCTGCCAAATGAGTTATGTTATACTCACAGACATCATTCAAACAGTTTTAGAAACTTCAGAGTGGTCTATCCAAATCTACTAATAATAAGCATATATTAGCAACTGGGACTGAGTAGCAGGCAGTTTTATCTGGGCACCTTATTCATCCAAGCTACTCAATACTGCCCCCCAGTCACCAAGAAGTTAACAAACTATAGTTTTGGCAAGTCGGTTAGGACATCTACTTTGTATTGTTTACAGACAGATTATTTAACTTATAATTCACGGTATCACAATTCCAGCGGGACAGAAGTTTACATACGCTAAGTTGACTGTGCCTTTAAACAGCTTGGAAAATTCCAGAAAATGATGTCATGGCTTTAGAAGCTTCTGATATGCTAATTGACATAATTTGAGTCAGTTGGGGGTGTGTCTGTGGATGTATTTCAAGGCCCACCTTCAAACTCAGTGCCTCTTTGCTTGACATCATGGGAAAATGAAAATATATCCTTCATTGTGAACCTCCACAGGTCTGGTTCATCCTTGGGAGCAATTTCCAAACGCCTGAAGGTACCACGTTCATCTGCACAAACAATAGTACGCAAGTATTAACACCATGGGACCATGCAGCTGTCATATTGCTCAGGAAGGAGACGCGTTCTGTCTCCTAGAGATGAACGTACTTTGGTGCAAGAAGTGCAAGTCAATCCCAGAACAACAGCAAAGGACATTGTGAAGATGCTGGAGGAAATGGGTACAAAGTATCTACGTATATCCACAGTAAAATGAGTCCTATATCGACACAACCTGAAAGGCCGCTCACCAAGGAAGAAGCCACTGCTCCAAAACCACCATAAAAATGCCAGACTATGGTTTGCAACTGCACATGGGGACAAAGATGATACTTTTTGGAGAAATGTCCTCTGGTCTGATGAAACAAAAATAGAACCGTTTGGCCATAATGACAATCGTTATGTTTGGAGGAAAAAGGGAGAGGCTTGCAAGCCAAAGAACACCACCCCAACCGTGAAGCACGAGGGTGGCAGTATCATGTTGTGGGGGTGCTTTGCTGCAGGAGGGACTGGTGCACTTCACAAAAGAGATGACATTATGAGGAAGGAAAATGATGTGGATATATTGAAACAACATCTCAAGACATCAGTCAGGAAGTTAAATCTTGGTCGCAAATTGGTCTTCCAAATGGACAATGACCCCAAGCATACTTCCAAAGTTGTGGCAAAATGGCTTAAGGACAATAAAGTCAAGGTATTTGAGTGGCCATCACAAAGCCCTGACCTCAATCCCATAGAAAGTTTGTGGGCAGAACTGAAAATGCGTGTGCAAGCAAACATGAATCCAGCTTTGTTACACCAGCTCTGTCAGGAGGAATGGGCCAAAATTCACCCAACTTATTTTGGGAAGCTTGTGGATGGCTACCCAAAACATTTGACCCAAGTTAAACAAATTAAATGCAATGCTACCAAATACTAATTGAGTGTATGTAAAATTCTGACCCACTGGGAATATGATGAAAGAAATAAAAGCTGAAATAAATCATTCTCTCTACTATTATTCTGACATTTCACATTCTTAAAATGAAGTGGTGATCCTAACTGACCTAAGGCAGGGAATTTTTACTAGGATTAAATGTCAGGAATTGTGAAAAACTGAGTTTAAATGTATTTGGCTGAGGTTCATGTAAACTTACGACTTCAACTGTATGTTGATTGGACAATGACCTAGTAACGGTACAGGATCATTTTACATGGTTATGGAAGAGAGAGACCAATCATATAATTCCATATGGGAGTGAATTGTGTCTGAAGGTAGCACATGCTAAATTAAGCGCACATAAACATTGGGGTACATTAAGATGAATGATTTGAGGGAATATAATGGACTTATAATTGTCATGTTTTGATTGTAGTTACAACTTGGGTTGCTGATTAAGATGTACTATAGTGGATATAGATGAAATTGACATTTTCTCCAGGAGGAGAATGGGGTGGTCATTTTTCTCTCAATTTGAAATGCTTCCTGAGGCTATGGTCTTGGAAGAGTGGTTAGTAAATGTTTTTAGGTATGTAGTTTTTTAGGTATAAAGGTATCCAAATTTGGTGGGAAAGAGGAGTTACCAAATTAAATAAGGCCTGGCCAATTTTGTTAGTTTTTGCCATGTGGTTTACCACACACACACACCGGCACGTACACACAATTTACCGTTATGAATATGCATTAGTGGTGTTGATACAGTGGGTTTTATTTTGGATGGGATCTTTTCAATTCAGTTTTAAATTGTGTATGCAGAAGGATGGAAATGTTTTGAAAGGTATTTAAATGGTTTCAGAAGGTCAGGGAATGAAAAGGGAGAATAATATTTTAATAGGTTTCGAATGCCCTGTATCCTGACTTTCTGGTGACGCCTGATCAATCTCACAAGAAATGATCGAAAACAAGTGGGATTTAATTATAAAATGATTGAGAAACACCAGTCTCTATTCAAATTGTACATTATGAGATACTATTGTTTCCTTAGGGAGTTATAAAGAATTCTAAGGTGATTAGTTATTCGAATTGGGTTATTTTTGATTTAACATGTTGTTTTTTAATCATGTGTACGAAGGAGAAAATGACCAGTTCCCTGGGGTCATGGTCTTTGGGTAAATCCACAAAGGTACTTGTTTAGTCTGCATGTGGAAGGAAATATATATGTTAACTTCTCTAGGGTAGGGGGCAGCATTTGGAATTTTGGATGAAAAGCGTGCCCAAATTAAACTCTTCTACTCAGGCCCAGACGATAGGATATGCATATAATATATTTGGATAGAAAATACTCTAAAGTTTCCAAAACTGTTAAAATAGTGTCTGTGAGTATAACATAACTGATTTGGCAGGCGAAAACCTGAGAAAAATCCATTCAGGAAGTAGGATTTTTTTTTAAATGTTTAGTTTTCTATTCAATGCCATTACAGTATCCATTAAGAATGGATGACCAGTACTCCAAATGGAGTGTGACGTGCATTTCTGATTTTAAATTTTTTTCTTGTTGTTTTGATGCAAATTTCACCAGATTGGGATTGATGGAGTGTGGGATTTCTGCGAGGGGTTAGGGTGATAACTTTCTGATCTGGTAACTCTTCCGAGAGGTTGCCGGTAGAATAAGGGAGTATGAACTTATTTTGAAAATGTTTTTTAGCAGTAACAATATGTTATTATGCTCTTTGACATTTGTCATAGAGATAATGTTATTAAAAAAGGCTAATGTAATCATTTCTCATACAGTCAATGCTTGTCTGGATTTCCTGAAACAGAAATAAATTGAACTAAACTGTTATTCTGATCTGTGCTTTTTTGAGGTTATCATGGAAGGTGATGTCAGATCGTGTCTTAATGCATGGTAGGAATAATTTGACCACAAACAGTGTGTGTGAACCTCAAAACCCTTCCTTACCAGCTGAAGAAAGAGTGACAAAGGCATGTAATGTGACAGTGATTTTTAACACTTCTGAGTCCAAGCCATAAACTGGGGCAGGAGTACTGAGAGCGCGAGTGGAGCGAGCCTGAAGAGCGAGAACGGCTCAGGTGAAAGACTCGTGTACGTGGGAGAAATGGATGTGTCTATTTGGAAATTGAAATTGGGACATTATTAAGGGCCATCAAATGGGACAGGCAAGAATTACATGTGGCTTTGGGAAGATGAACTGTAATCAATATCTGAAAAGACACGCTAGAATGATAAATGTCGGGAGAAGGAGGGGGGTCTACACACTGCGAACAATTTAGACTAAGGATGCATTGTGATACTGATCTTTCATTACCAGGCCACTTGCGACAGGGACAAAGGGGGGCTGTAATGAAAAGAGTGCCTAACGGCAGTAAAAGGTTCCATTTACAAATGTACATTCTAACCGGGATGATGTGTGCTAAGTTGAGAAGCTGGAATTCGAGTCCTAGATTCAAAGTAAGCACGAAGGACTATCGTTCTGAATTTGGGTTGGATAATTTATAAAATGAGAGTTGCTTTCGAATGGTAAGCGGTGGTGGTGCTGCTTAAAGTTATTAGGCCGAGGGAGGCTCCAGAAACCTTATTTTCTAAGTGTCCTCCAACAAGGGAATTGTTAGAGAACTCACTGGATGATAACTTGGGTCAACCATGAAGTTTTCTTTTTTTTGTTTTCTTTTGTTTTACCATGTCATCAGCATTTTTTATGTTAAATCGCATCGATACATAGAGATGGCTGGATGATACGGTACAATTAATTGCAAACAAGGCTCATAGTCTGTGTTTTGCGATAACACCCAAGGATGAAAACGAAGGAGAGGGCATGGAGACCAGCATAACATGGGCATAGAACGTCACGTATGGACGTTTTTTTCCCTAGTTTTAGTCGCATCAACGTGTGGTGGGAAGTTATTAAACATTTCCTTTTTTTCTCTTTCCTTTTTCAGTCAATATGTCTTTAGGTTTCGTGGAACATAAGAGTGATCATTGTTCCAGAGGAGGGACTGATGTATATTAACTCATTGCTTTGAGAATGTTTCAGTATGTTTATCACTGAAGAAGTGCATTAGGAGTAGTGACTGGTGTGTTATGGGTTAGATGGAATGATAAATGTGCAAATGTATCTGTAGCAGGAGGAGGTGTTTGAAACAGAATGTTTACATAGGGCTGTTAAGTGGGATGGAATGTGACGTTAAATTGAACATTACACATACCCAGATCATGGTGAGAGTAGAAGAGATAGTGGTGGCATTTCAGCCACTATGGTAAACATCCAAGAAACCTGTGACTCAGAGTTTTGTTAGGTTGGATATTCTTCCAACTCATTAATCTCTTTCCCAATTTCAGCCGGCGAACACTTGACAGATTACATGCAGTAGTTATTCTCAAGGCAGTCGCTGTAGGGACTGTAATTGAAGGAGGCTATATGCATGGTCCATGTTACTAGTAGCAGGGGTTATTTTAGCAGCATTGTTGGGAAATCAGTTTATGAGGATTCATGCCACATGGCTTGGTAGCTGGTAACTGGGAGACCGATTGGAGTACAAGGGAGGCTGTTATTCAAATGTCACAAATGAGTGATCTTGTCATAAGAGGAGAGTCTATGTTGTCAGGAAATGATCCATGTGTTGCAGTGTGTTTATCCTCAGGTGAAAGCAGAGATAACCAAGGGCATGGGCTGAATTCTGGAGGTTGAGTGTACATCAAGATACACCAGGTGGGGGGTGTTGAGACAGCGTTGGTCTGGTCCACACACAGTATTCCTTACAGCACCTGCAGCAGTAAAGATCATCATGTCTCTCCTCGGTGGGTGCATAGTTTTCACGAGAAGTGAGGTCCAGCTGCATAATTGGTGAGCTTGAAGACACCATGACAGAGGAAGCGGAGCTAAAAAGAGAGAGACTAGATTCCACTGTAAACATGCAGATGGTTTGCGTCTAGGAGCTACTTTAGCTGTTGTATTGGTTAATGCATAATATGAAAGAGGATAGACGTTGGGGTAATTGTACTCTAAACATTTTGAAGGCATTGATGTGAAAGCATATACAGTGCTGAGTTACCTCAAGAGGATGTAGAGTTTATTAGGGATACGCACTTGCCTATCAGGTGATGTGGCAATGAAGAAGATGGGGAACAAAGTAAAAATGACATGGCTTGGGAACACCTCTCGGAGCCTGGGGCTGGAAAGGGGAAGACTGGGCGAAAGCATGAGGAGGTTTTTTTAGGGCCTTCATTTTTGTGGAGTCCAGCAGAAAAGTATCCTGGAGTCAGGGGAAGAGAGAGTGGGAATTGTCATGATCTCAGACTTTGTTTTTTATGCATATATAATTATATAATTATGCATAGCTTACCACATTGTTAACTGGTTGTGATCCCTTCGCGCGATTTGAAAACACCCAGTGAAATAGCAGCGCGCCAAATTCAAAAACAGAAATACTCATGATAATAATTCATAAATCATACAAGTGTTACACATGGGTTTAAAGATGAACTTCTTGTTAATCCAGCCACAGTGTCAGATTTCAAAAAGGCTTTATGGCGAAAGCAAACCATGCTATTATCTGAGGACAGCACCTCATCAAACAAACACATGAAAATCATAATTCAACCCGCCAGGCGTGACACAAAAGTCAGAAATAACATATAATGCATGCCTTACCTTTGAAGATCTTCTTCTTTTGGCACTCCAATATGTCCATTAAACATCACAAATGGTCCTTTTGTTCGATAAATTCTGTTGTTATATATCCAAAATGTCAATTTATTTGGCGCGTAATTTGCACCTTGTGCATTCTACTATTATAACTTTCAAGAGTAAGTTTAAAGCCCGACTGAGTTCCTTAAAAAATATATATACAGTACATGTCAAAGGTTTAGACACACCTGCTCATTCAACGGTATTTCTCTATTTTTTGCTATTTCTACATTCCACACATATGGAATCATGTAGTAACATATGTAGTAACACCATATACAGAAGATAACTAGCTCTATTTGGTAAAGACCAAGTCTATATTATGGCAAGAAAAACTAAAATAAGAAAAGAGAAACATTAGTCCATCATTACTTTAAGACATGAAGGATAGTCAATCCCAAAAATGTCAAGAACTTTTAAAGTTTCTTCAAGTTCAGTCGCAAAAACCATCAAGCACTATGATGAAACTGGCTCTCATGAGGACCGCCACAGGAAAGGAAGACCCAGAGTTTCCTCTGTTGCAGAGGATAAGTTCATTAGAGTTACCAGCCTCAGAAATTGTGGCCCAAATAAATGCTTCACAGAGTTCAAGTAACAGACACATCTCAACATGAACTGTTCAGAAGAGACTGTGTGAATCAGGCTTTCATGGTCAAATTGCTGCAAAGAAACCACTACTAAAGGACACCAATAATAAGAAGCGACTTTCTTGGGCCTAGAAACATAAAAAATGGACATTAGACCAGTGGAAATCTGTCCTTCGGTCTGATGAGTCCAAATTTTAGATTTTTATCCGACAGGGGTCTTTGCAGACGCAGAGTATGTGTATGGATGATGGATGATCTATGCATGTTTGGTTCCCACCTTGAAGCATGGAGGTGTGATAGTGTGGGTGTGCTTTGCTGGTGACACTGTCAGAGATTTATTTAGAATTCAAGGCACACTTAACCAGCATGGCTACCACAGCATTCTGCAGTGATACGCCATCCCACCTGGTTTGCGCTTATTTGTTTTTCAACAGGACAATGACCCAACACACCTCCAGGCTTTGTAAGGGCTATTTTACCAAGAAGGCGATAGAATGCTGCATCAGATGGCCTCCACAATCACCCGACCTCGACCCAATTGAGATGGTTTGGATGAGTTGGACCGCAGAGTGGAAGAAAAGCAACCAACAAGTTCTCAGCATAGGTGGGAACTCATTCAAGACTGTTGGAAAAGCATTCCAGGTGAAGCTGGTTGAGAGAATGCCAAGAGTGTGTAAAGCTGTCATCAAGGCAAAGGGTGGCTACTTTGAAGAATATAAAATATATTTTGATTTGTTTAACACTTTTTTTGTTACTACATGATTCTATATGTGTTATGTCATAGTTTTGATGTCTTCACTATTATTATACAATCTAGAAAATAGTAAAAATAAAGAAAACCCCTTGAATGAGTAGGAATGTCCAAACTTTTGACTGGTACTGTATATAGAGTATATATAAAAAAATGCTTGGGGGGGTACCCGCAGTTTGGGAACCACTGCTCTACGTGTGCTGACAATTGGCTCATTCACACCCCTCCTCTCCCCTGTAACTATTCTCCAGGTCGTTGTTTAAATGATAATGTGTTCTCAGTCAACTTTTCTGGTAAAATAAGGGTATAACAAAACATAAAAAAATATATACAGTGCATTCGGAAAGTATTCAGACCCCTTGACTTTTTCCACATTTTGTTACGTTTCAGCCTTATTTTAAAATTGATTAAATAAAACAATTTCCTTATCAATCTACACACAATACCCCATAATCACAAAGCAAAAACAGGTTGTTAGAAGTATTACTTCTATATTAAAAAAGTATTCAGACCCTTTACTCAGTACTTTGTTGAAGTACCTTTGGCAGCCATTACAGCCTCAAGTCTTTGTGGGTATGATGTTACAAGCTTGGCACACCTGTATTTGGGGAGTTTCTCCCATACTTCTCTGCAGATCCTCACAAGCTCTGTCGGGTTGGATGGGGAGCGTCACAGCACAGCTATTTTCAGATCTCTCCAGAGATGTTCGATCAGGTTCAAGTCCGGCCTCTGGCTGGGCCACTCAAGGACATTCAGAGACTTATCCCGAAGCCACTCCTGCATTATCTTAACTATGTGCTTAGGGTCATTTTTCTGTTGGAGGGTGAACCTTCACCCCAGTTTGAGGTCCATGTTCATCTTTCCCTCCATCCTGACTAGTCTCCCAGTCCCTATCACTGAAAAACATCCCCACAGCATGATGCTGCCACCACCATGCTTCACCGTAGGGATGGTGCCAGGTTTCCTCCAGACGTGATGCTTGACATTCAGGCCAAAGAGTTGAATATTGGTTTCATCATACAAGAGAATCTTGTTTCTCTTTGTCTGAGAGCCCTTTAGGTGCCTTTTGGCCAACTCCCAAGCGGGCTGTCATGTGCCTTTTACTGAGAGAGTTGCTTCCGTCTGGCCACTCTACCATAAAGGCCTGCTTGGTGTAGTGCTGCAGAGATGGTTGTCCTTCTGGAAGGTTCTCCCATCCCTACAGAGGAACTCTGGAGCTCTGTCAGAGGGACCATTGGGTTCTTGGTCACCTCCCTGACCAAGGCCCTTCTCCCCCGATTGCTCAGTTTGGCTGGGCGGCCAGCTCTAGGAAGAGTCTTGGTGGTTCCAAACTTCTGCCTCGACACAATCCTGTCTAGGAGCTCTATGGACAATTCCTTCGACCTCATGGCTTGGTTTTTGCTCTGATATGCACATTTAGAAAGGTGTGTGCCTTTCCAAATCATGTCCAATCAATTGAATTTACCACAGGTGGACTCCAATCAAGTTGAAGATACATCTCAAGGATGATGAATGGAAACAGGATGCAACTGAACTCAATTTCGAATCTCATAGCAAAGGATCTGAATATTAATGTAAATAAGGCATTTTTGTTTTTAATTTGTATTAAATTAGCAAAAATGTCTAAAAACCTGTTTTCACTTTATCATTATGGGGTATTGTGTGTAGATTGATGAGGCCATTTTTTTTATTTAATGCGTTTTAGAATAAGGCTGTAATGTCACAAAACGTGGAAAAAGTCAATGGGTCTGAATACTTTCCGAATGCACTGTGTAGCGTTCATTACTCAACAACCCTACATAGAAGCTAGCTACCCACTAATTGCTTGTGTTCTTATGTGTGTTGAGTGTTTGCATGTCAATGGGCCTGACTTTTCTGTGCCTAATTGAGGTTGTTTTTCAGTCTCCTGTAGGGTAGCTTCCCTGTGAGCCCTGTGCCACTGCCGCCACATCGTGAAGGGGGGCGTTGTTCACGAACAGGACAGATCTCTCTGACAGATGTATGCACTGGGCCTGGTTCACAAAGGGCTGAGGAGAGAATGCATGTCTTTGTGGGGCCTGTGGCTTTCCACAGCCTGGCCTTTGTGATTCAACACCACTGAGTCACTGGCCTCTAGGTCTATAGCCAGAGCTCCAGAGCCAGAGAAACACCACTGGCGCTTGGCTGGCCATGACTCACACACATGGCCTGGATTCAGCATGGAGCAGAGGGGAGCCAGCAAAGACCAAAAGACATTGATAAAATCACACAAAATACTTGGTGAGGTTTAATTCATCAAAGGGATGATTTGTCTCCACCACCTCCTATGTGTGTTTGAATATGTGGGAGGAATCAATATTAATTATCTGGTGTCAGAGCGAAGCGTAACCCAGCTGACTCTTGATGACTTGTAATTGGCCATGGAGATGTGTGGAGTTAGAGAAGATGTGTGGAGTTAGTGAAGATGTGTGGAGTTAGTGAAGATGTGTGGAGTTAGAGGAGATGTGTGGAGTTAGAGATGTGTGGAGTTAGAGGAGATGTGTGGAGTTAGAGGAGATGTGTGGAGTTAGAGGAGATGTGTGGAGTTAGTGAAGATGTGTGGAGTTAGAGGAGATGTGTGGAGTTAGCAAAGATGTGTGGAGTTAGAGGAGATGTGCAGAGTTAGAGGAGCTGTGTTGAGTTAGAGGAGATATGTAGGGTTAGCCTATAGCTCATCTCTCCACCAGAGAGCTCTGTGACCCCTGACCCTGCTACTCTGGAAGCCAGAGAGAGCCACAGGATACTGAAGCTGACTGGCAGCTAGAGAGGATCTGTGCCTGGGCCTAGATGATGCTGACTGGCAGCTAGAGAGGATCTGTGCCTGGGCCTAGATGATGCTGACTGGCAGCTGGAGAGGATCTGTGCCTGGTTCTAGATGCATCTGTTAGTAAATTTATACAGACAACAATGTCAACTTCCTCCCAGACAATCGTCTGTGTATCTCTTGTTGAATTTCATACAACATCATTTGCTTTCCAGTGATGTCTCTCCAATTAGTGGAGAGAGAGAGAGAGAGAGAGAGGAAATCTCCAGGAAATGCTGGTCAGTGCTGTGGATGTAATCGGTGGATTAATTGCTCTCTTCCAAGAGGCTTCTAAACAGCTTCTACCCCCAAGCCATAAGACTCCTGAACATCTAGTGAAATGGCTACCCAGACTATTCGCATTGCCCCCCCCCCTCCATCCCCTCTCCACACCACTGCCACTCTCTGTTGTCATCTATGCATAGTCACTTTAATTAACTCTGCCCCTGAACAGGCAGTTAACCCACTGTTCCTAGGCCGTCATTGAAAATAAGAATTTGTTCTTAACTGACTTGCCTGGTTAAATAAAGGTAAAATAAAAAAATAAAAAAATAAACATACTACCATAGCTAACCGGTGCCCTAGCACATTGACTCTGTACCGGCACCCCCCTGTATATATTAATATTTTATTTTTTACTGCTGCTCAATTACTTGTTACTTTTATCTCTTATTCTTATCCGTATTTTTTGAAACTCCACTGTTGGTTAGGGGCTCGTAAGTAAGCTTTTCACTGTAAGGAAAACACCTGTTGTATTCGGCGCATGTGATTAATCTAATTTGATTTGATTTGCTTTGATTCCAGCAGTCCTGTGTTTTCCTCCTATTAACAAGCACTTAGAGGTGCTGGCCTCGACCGACACAGAAGGAAACTGGTCAATACTGTCTCCTCCAGGACATATTTCTGTTCAGAGAGAACCGTGTCAAAGGCCTGGAGTTGCTGAGGCAAATTCTTGTGGAGTGCCTGGCAGCCCTTGGGGGTGTAAGTTTGTCATCATAAAAGGCTCCACTAATGAATGACGATGTAGACCATGCAGTGTGGCTGCATGATCAAAGTGGGGCTGTCATTCATAACTACAGATAGACGTTGAATAACATTCATGCAGTCGGGAGATTAGTCACTCCATTAGGCACTCCATCTGAGAGACAGATTGAAACATTTTGAAATATTTTGTGGACTGGAACCTTCTAGATCTTCTGGCACTTCTTGTGGTAGGAGGATCAATCTACTGATTATAATTCAAATCAGAAATGTTTTCTCCTTTCACCTTACTACTGAACTCTGAGGGATTTAACGCTGCTGAATATTTTGAGAAAAGTCAGACCCACCTCATAGCAGACTCCTATCTTCACATCCACATGCAATTAGCGCAGGCCCCCACCGGCAGTGGTGGAGGCCACATGCGCTTAACATCCACAAGCAATTAGTACAGTACCCCACCACAGGCATATGTGCTACTGTAGAAATCCATAAATTGCTGGAACTGGGCTACTATCTGCTCTGAACCTACAAAGTGTGACACTTTCCTGAGATGTCAGATTCTGTCTACATAAATTCCAATCTGAAGGGGAAGAATGAGGCATTCGGTTATCCTGCTCACATCTAATCACATTTTATTTTTACGAGTCAATGTGCAGGGAAACAGGTTAGTCGGGGGAATTTGTATATGTAAAGTAACTGTGCATAGATAATAAACAGCGAGTAGCAGCCATGTAAAAACAAATACTCCGGGTAGCTATTTGATTAATTGTTCGGCAGTCTTATGCTTGGGGGTAGAAGCTGTTAAGGAGCCTTTTGGTCCAGACATTGCCTAGTCCTGGATGGAAGGAAGCTTGGCCCCAGTGATATACTGAGCCGCACGCACTACCCTCTGTGTCTTCCAGTGTCCGATTAATCCCTGGATGCCCAGTTAATTTCGAGGAGTGTCCCCATTGTGGCAATCGAGTACGGGCTGATGGCGGAACATAAAGTCTGTTCGTGGGATCCTCGCTGGGATCAAGTTCTCGAGTCTGGG
This sequence comes from Oncorhynchus tshawytscha, assembly GCF_018296145.1. Taxonomy (NCBI): domain Eukaryota; kingdom Metazoa; phylum Chordata; class Actinopteri; order Salmoniformes; family Salmonidae; genus Oncorhynchus; species Oncorhynchus tshawytscha. The sequence goes on along the minus strand of NC_056436.1, from coordinate 69,430,925 downwards.
ATTGTTGTACCGTGGTCTCAATACTCCATATCACAGGGGCTACAATGCGGGAGCTGGGGATAATGGGCTCGGAGTCCCTCTCCTCGTTAGAGACACCGTGTAGGCGGGACAGGGCGTCTGCTTTCTGATTCTTGGATCCCAGGCGATAGGCTAGTTTGAAATCGCAACTGTTAAAAAACAGAGCCCACCTAGCCTGGTGAGCGTTCAACCTCTTGGCTTCTTGAATGGAGACCGAGTTCTTATGGTCCCTCCAGATCATGAAAGGATGAGGTGCCTCCTCCAAACAGTGTCTCCACCCCTCAAGGGCCCACTTAACTGCCAAGAGCTCCCTGTTGCCTACATCGTAGTTGCGTTCCGCTGGCGAGAACTGCTTGGAGAGAAAGGCGCATGGGTGCAGTTTCTTGTCCTCTTCATTCCGACTGGGTGGCCGAAGCCTTGTCACAGCTCGGCAGTAAAGGCTAATATGGAGCTGCAGGATGGTGGCTGCTGTTGCCACACTGCCGTTGCCCACGCCAGGACCTTGCCCGAGAGTATAGAGGTGATGTAGGCAATCATGGCCTGATCGGTGTGGAACAAGGAGGACTGTAGCTCGAATACCAGAGAACACTGAGTGAGTAACCCCTTGCATCCTCCCGGGTGGCCGCCATACCGCTTCGGGGCTAGGATCTTGGGTTCCCCGTGCAGGTTCCCTGGAGGAACTATGGCGACACCTGTAGCACTGGGCGATGAGACTTGGGTGGAGTCGGTAAGTGCCCGGAGGGTCTCTGATATTTGGAAGAGTTGTTCTTACTACCGTCCCAGCATTGCTCCTTAGTGGGTCGCAACATCCTTGATCTGGGTGATCTCTGCTGGGTCCTAGTTTTGGCAGAAGCTTGCTGTGACGAGTTGAGGTTGGACCCAGGTGCAGAGAAGAGACCAGATGAGGAATCAGTGGTTAAGGATTAACATAAATACTTGACTGATAAACAGTAGCTACAAGATAATAGTACACTGGAAAAAAACAAGAAACACTAAGTCCCAAAAACGGACTTAGGAAACAAATGCGGTAAACACAGTAAACAATTCAAGCTTCTACAAAGAACACCAGAAAACACAACTCTTTTAAAAGGGAAATCATAATGAGTAATAGGACACACATGAGTCTCATTAATGTCTCTAGGACGGTCTCTGCCGCAATCTGGTGACAGGTGGAACCATGACACCAGGATCCAGTTGCAGAGGGAAGTGTTTAGTCCCAGGGTCCTTAGCTTAGTGATGAGCTTTGTGGGCACAATGGTGTTGAATGCTGAGCTGTATTCAATGAACTGCATTCCTTTTGTCCAGGTGGGAAAGGGAGGTGTGGAGTGTGATTGAGATTGCATCATCTGTGGATCTGTTGGGGTGATATGTGAATTGGAGTGGGTCTAGGGTTTCCGGGATGATGGTGTTGATTTGAGCAATGACCAGCCTTTCAAAGCACTTCCTGGCTACCGACGTGAGCACTACGGTGTAATCATTTAAGCAGGTCACCTTCGCTTTCTTGTTCACAAGGACTATGGTGGTCTGCTTGAAACATGTAGGTATTACAGACTCAGTCAGGGAGAGGTTGAAATTGTCAGGGAAGACACTTGTCAGTTGGTCCAGGCATGCTCTGAGTACACGTCCTGGTAATCCGTCTGGCCCGCGGCTTTGTGAATGTTAACCTGTTTAAAGGTTGTGCTCATATTGGCTGCGGAAAGCGGCTGGGTTTCCCTTTGTAGTCCGTAATAGTTTGCAAACCCTGCCACATCCGATGAGCGTCAGAGCCGGTGTAGTAGGATTCAATCTTAGTCCTGTATTTACGCTTTTCCTGTTTGATGGTTTGTCTGAGGGCATAGCGTCTGGATTAGTGTCACGCTCCTTGATAACGGCAGCTCTAGCCTTTAGCTCGGGGCGGATGTTGCCTGTAATCCATGGCTTCTGGTTGGGATATGTACGTATGGTCACTGTGGGGACAACATCGTTGATGCCACTTATTGATGAAGCCGGTGACTGAGGTGATATACTCCTCAATGCCATTGGATGAATCCTGGAACATATTCCAGTGTGCTAGCAAAACAGTTCTGTAGCGTTGCATCCGCGTTATCTGACCACTTCCGTATTTAGCGAGTCACTGGTAATTCCTGCTTTAGTTTTTTCTTGTAAGCAGGGATCAGGAGGATATAATTATGGTCAGATTTGCCAAATGGAGGGCGAGCTTTGTATGTATCCCTGTGTGGTGGAGTAAAGGTGATCTAGAGTTTTCTTTTCCTCTGGTTGCACATGCGACATGTTGGTAGAAATGAAGTAAAACAGATTTCCCTGCTTTAAAGTCCCCGTCCAGTAGAAGCGCCGCTTCTGGATGAGCATTTTCTTTGTTTGCTTATGGCCTTATACAGCTCATTGAGTGCGGTCTTAGTGCCAGCATCAGTTTGTGGTGGTAGACGGCTACGAATAATATAGATGAGAACTCTCTTGATAGTTAGTGTGGTCTACAGCTTATCATGAGGTACCTCAGGCGAGCAATACCTCGAGACTAGTTTAATATTAGACATTGCTCACAAGCTGTTATCGACAAATAGACACACACACACGTCCCTTCTCTTATCTGACATAGCTGCTCTGTCCTGCTGGTGCATGGAAATCCCAGCCAGCTCTATACATAAGATATTATAGTTTTTAATGTCCCGTTGGTAGGATAGTCTTAATCATCAAGTTTATTTTCCAATGATTGCACATTGGCCAATAATACTGATGGTAGTGTCGATTTACACACTCACCTCCGAATTCTCACAAGTCACCTGACCTCCGCCCCCATTTTCTCAGTCTTTTTTTCACTCGAATGACATGGATTTGGGCCTGGTCTCGAGGAAGCAGTATATCCTTTGCGTCGGAGTCATTAAAGAAAAAATCTTCGACCAGTTCGAGATGACTAATCGCTTTTCTGATGTCCTGAAGCATTTTTCGGTCATAAGAGACAGTAGCAGCAACAATATGTACAGAATAAGTTACAAACACTGTGAAAAGACTAACAAAATAGCACGGTTGGTTAGGAGCCCGTAAAAAGGCAGCCATCCCCTCCAGCGCCATTCTTTCCCACCTAGATGCCCAGCGTGCCGATTACATTAGGCATTTTCAGTAAAAAGGAGGGGTTAGGGTTAGTACTAGAAGCTGATAACATGACCCTCAATCCCACCAAAAGAGTTATGAGTAAGATTTTTATGAAAATCCTCTGGGGAAATCTATCTCAACACGATTCCATGTCTGAAATTGAGCAAATTATTAAAGAATTGTTTTAAGACAAATAAACTACTTCTGTTACTGATGAGGCTCTGGTGCAGTTGAAATACAGTTGAAGTCGGAAGTTTACATACACTCAGGTTGGAGTCATTAAAACTATTTTTTCAATCACAAATCTTTCAAATTTCTTGTTAACAAACTATAGTTTTGGTAAGTCGGTTAGGACATCTAAACAGGATGCTTTGTGCTTGATACAAGTAATTTTTTTGTGCTTGATTACAAGTAATTTTTCCAACAATTTATTTATTTACCTTGCTCCTTTGCACCCCAGTATCTCTACTTGCACATTCATCTTCTGCACATCTATTTCTCCAGTGTTTAATTGCTATTTTGTAATTATCTCACCACTATGGCCTATTTATTGTCCTACCTCCCTTATCCTACCTCATTTGCACACATTGTATATAGACTTTTTCTATTGTATTATTGACTGTATGTTTGTTTATTCCATGTGTAACTGTGTTGTTTGTGTTGCACTGCTTTGCTTTTTCTTTGCCAGGTCACAGTTGTAAATGAGAACTTGTTCTTAACTAGCCTACCTGGTTAAATTAAGGGGAAATAAATATATTTTAAAAACTATGCTTGAAAATTTGGAGAGTGGACCTCAGTAATGTGATTTATTGGAATTTCCCCAAACATAACACTTCGTATTTAGGTCAAAAAATAAATTGCTTTGCTACATTTATAGCAGTATTTTTTATGTGCCTTGTTGTAAACAGGATGCATGTTTTGTAGTGGTGGAAAAAGTACTGAATTGTCATACTTGAGTAAAAGTAAAGATACCTTAATATAAAATGACTCAAGTAAAAGTGAAAGTCACCCCGTAAAATAGTACTTGAGTAAAAGTCTAAAAGTATTTGGTTTTAAATATACTTAAGTATCAAAAGTAAATGGAATTGCTCAAATGTACTTAAGTATCAAAAGTAAAAGTATAAATAATTTCAAATTCCTTTTTTTAAGCAAACCAGACGGCACCTTTTAAAAACATTTTTTTTTATTGGTGGATATTCAGGAGCACACTCCAACACTCAGACATAATTTACAAACAAAGCATTTGTGTTTAGTGAGTCCACCAAATCAGAGGCAGTAGGAATGACCAGGGATGTTCTCTTGATAAGTGTGTGAATTGAACCATTTTCCTGTCAAAATGTAACGAGTACTTTTGGCTGTCAGGAAAAATGTAAAAAGTATATTATTGTCTTTCGGAATGTAGTGAAGTAAAAGTAAAAGCTGACAAAAATATAAATAGCAAAGTACAGATACCCCAAAAAACTACTTAAGAAGTACTTTAAAGTATTTTTACCTCACTTCTTTGTGATCCCTTCGCGCACCATTTGACAACACCCAGTGAAATAGCAGCGCGCCAAATTCAAAAACAGAAATACTCATAATAATAATTCAAATCGTACAAGTGTTAACTTCTTGTTAATCCAGCCACAGTGTCAGATTTCAAAAAGGCTTTACGGTGAAAGCAAACCATGCTATTATCTGAGGACAGCACCTCATCAAACAAACACATGAAAATCATATTTCAATCCGCCAGGCGTGACACAAAAGTCAGAAATAACAATATAATTCATGCCTTACCTTTGAAGATCTTCTTCTGTCCATTAAACATCACAAATAGTCCTTTTGTTCTATAAATTCCGTCGTTATATCCCCAAAATGTCAATTTATTTGGCGTGTTTGATTCAGAAAATACACCGGTTCCAACTCGCACAACATGACTACAAAGTATCTAATAAGTTACCTGTAAACTTGATCCAAACTTAGGTATTTTTAAACGTAAATAATCTATCAAATTTTAGACTGAATAAACTGTGTTCAATACAGGAAAACAAAGTGGAGCGAACTTTCAGTACACATGGCTATCCACCCAGATAGGAAATGGCTACTTCTTCATTTCTCAAAGGAAAAACATCAACCAATTTCTAAAGACTGTTGACATCTAGTGGAAGCGATAGGAACTGCAAGTAAGTGCCTTAGAAATTTAGATCCACATAGAAAACCCATTGAAAAGAGAGTGACCTCAAAAAAAGAAATTCCTGGATGGTTTGTGCTCAGGGTTTCACCTGCCAAATAGGTTATGTTATACTCACAGACATAATTGTAACAGTCTTAGAAACGTTAGAGTGTTTTCTATCCAAATCTACCAATAATATGCATATCCTAGCTTCTGGGCCTAAGTAGCAGGCAGTTTACTTTGGGCACACTTTTCATCTGGACGTGAATATAGTGCCCCCTAGCCTTAAGAAGTTTTAAGTACTTTACTCCACTGATGTTTTGTAATATTTTTTATTCTGTACAGGCTTCCTTCATTTCACTCTATCAATTAGGTTAGTATTGAAGAGTAATAACTAAAATACTGTTGATCCATCCTCAGTTTTCTCCTATCACAGCCATTCAACTCTGTAGCTGTTTTAAAGTCACTATTGGCCTCATGGTGAACTCCTTGAGTGCTTTCCTTCCTCTCCAACAACTGTGTTACGAAGGACACCTGTATCGTTGTAGTGACTGGGTGTATTCATACACCATCCAAAGTGTCAATAATAACTTCACCATGCTCAAAGGGATATATATTTTTTTTACCCATCCACCAATAGGTGACCTTCTTTACGAAGCATTGGAAACCTCCCTGGTCTTTGTTGTTGAATCTGTGTTTGAAATTCATTGCTCGACTGAGGGACTTTACAAATAATTGTACAAGTGGTGTACAGAGATGAGGTAGTCTTTAAAAAATCATGTTGAACACTTATTACGTGACTTGTTAAGCTTTTTTTTTACGCCTGAACTTATTTAGGCCATAACAAAAGGGTTGAATACTTACTGACACAAGACAAGACACAAGACAGCTTTTCATTTGTAATTCATTTTGAAACATTTCGGGAAAAAAAACATCATTCCACTTTAATATTATGGGGTACTGTGTGTAAACCAGTGACACAAAATCTAAATTTATTCAGGGTGTAACACAAAAATGTGTAAAGAATCTATGAGTGTGAATACTTTCTGAAGACATTGTAGATACTAAGTTTAAGACTGGTGTTTTAGACAGTGTTGGGGTGACACCAAGACCAATTAGACCTCTAGGTTTTTCTGACAAACACTAATTGCTGGTGACAGCACCACCGTTTATGAATAGGGGTGTGAAGTCAGGGAAAACACCACGTCTAATTGTAGGCCGTAATACTTTTCTCTTAATAAACTCTCTCCCTCACCTCGTCTCATACACTCTCCCCCCAGGGCCCTGTTTTGGCCTGCGGGACCTTTCGCTGCAGCCCCTCTGCTCTTCCTGCCCCGGCTCCTCCTCCAGCGGACTCCCTCTCACACACTCACACACCCTCAAACACACTTTTACACACACACACCTGCCCCCACAGTTCACTCACATACTGTACATTCATTAGTGTAAAACCTGTAAGCAGCACACAACCTAATTCATATTTAAACTCTTTCTCGCCCCCATCTCACACACACACAGTGTTTTAGTCACACACACACACACACACATACACACACACATTGTCTTAGCCCCACATTTTGTGTCACAAAGTTCACCGCATAGGAACACCATGCTCATGTTAGCCTACGTACACATACAGTACAGCATCAATCATCACACACATTCCTGAGTGAATAAAATCCGCCTGACCATGCCCAGACACGTGACCCACTTAATGTACAGACACGTAAATATACAATCAATCAAATTGTGACATAAGCACTGTCCTACTCACTCCTCGTGACTATTGGTGTGAGTATCATGGGAAATGTTGAGTCTCCATAATCTCACTGATGATTGCACATGAGGAAATATTGAAGGTACTTGAATAAAACAAGATGTCTACATTCTTATTCACTTGGGAAGTGTCCAGCTCTGTTGCATGGTATTTAATTAAACATTTGATGTCTTGACAGTCCTTGGTGCATTGAAGTGTTAGTGATCATCATTTGATATCCATTCGAGTTATTTCAGAATTAAACATTTCAGTCATGGTTTTCTTTAAATCATCTGTGGAGAATAGCATGGTCAAAAGCAATACACCGGTCCACAGACCACCGACATTTCATGATAACACCATATAAAATCGTAACATAATCTAGGCTACAGTATATATCCTTAGTCTGGTGTCAGTTCATTCATAAAATAGATTAAAGGGTTGAGAGGAGCAGCAATACTCTGATCAGAATCTCATATCTGACATTTCTTAGAGGGGTTCCCTTTTCCTGTAAGGAGACCAACGACACCGACTGCATGATCCTAGTATTAATACTATCATCTGGGCCAGGACTCTTTGTGTTCATTGCCTATAATGTGTTCAGGCCAGGAGGTTTAAATGGAGCCTGAGGACTGGGGACATAGCTGTTGATTTCTGTTCTGTGATAACAGAACTTAGTTAGGCCCAGCCAGTTCAATGCCATTGGGCCATGGATCAGAGTGCATCATAACAGACCTGGTCAGACCAACTTGACATGCTTCTGTTTTTTGGGTGCGCTGCCAAAAAGGACAATCTTGCTATTTCATGTGAAAAACAATATGCTCTCCCCACAGATCATTTAGGTCAATGGAGAGGTGTGTTTACTGAGTCATGAATGACTAGCAACTATTTTCGGCATGCTTTTGCAGGTGGCTCTATGGTAGAAAGCGATGATTATGAAACTCTGTTATCTAAGACCTCTTTCTCCTGAATAGTTGAGTAGAAATTGAATGCCTGTCAAGATGTTGTTCTAAGTTAGTCAGCATCTTTAGATTTCCACCCGGTTCTACTTGCTCAGCTGTCCAGTGGTGACTTGCCGTTTTAGATGGTCAATTTGCAAGTTCATCCATTTTGTATGTTTCTGTACAACCTCAGCATGGTTCTAAGATAAACAAGGACTCTCTCTCCAAAAAAAATACATTTAAAGGTAAATGCATAGTCTAATTTCTCAAGGAGAATGTAAGGAATGTTATGCTAAACCTGCAAACAATATGGCTAAGCTTTACCTCTAAGCATAATTCAGGCATGGTACAGGAATAGATAATGAACACATGGTAAATGAGTATTTAAATGAGCATATATAAACATGTTTACTGCAGATTCATTACCAACAGATATTCATCGCCCACAGGGTATTCAATTAAACATTTCAGTGAGAGTTTTCCTTCCTGTCGTTTAAGGAAAACCCTCAGGATGAACATGAACACTTGAATGGCCCTTCCTTGGAAGTACAGTAGCCAGAACATGTCCTCAACGATAATGGGAAAACGTGTCCAACTCAAGTTTGAAATAACTCAAACCTCAATAATTAAGCGATATTAATATTACATTTCCCGTTTGTTTTTCCAGACTTGACCACCCACAGTGGAGTGTTGTTCAATCTTGATGTTTTCCGTTTCATTTGACAATTTCATTATATCATAGTGGTATATAATGAGGTAGAATAGCATGACAAGAATATTGAGTCAATGTTAATATCCCAAAAAAAAGTCGTAGCTCGGCTTAGACAGTCAAGTCCATAATTATTGGCACAATTGATAAAGATGAGCAGAAATACTGTATAAAATAAATAATACAAATACTGAGATATATTGTATGCTAAAAAAAAGTATATTATTTCATACTAATACAATTGCTCAAATGATCAGAGGATGTGAAAATAGAGCTCTTTGGCCACGAACACCAGACGTGGATTTGGTGTAGAAAAACACGAGCATATGCAGAAAGTCCCTCATTCCTACTGTAAAATATGGTGGTGGATCTTTGATATTATGGGGCTATTTTGCTTCCACTGGTGCTGGAGCCTTTGTTAAGATCAATGGCATCATAAACTTTACCAAGTACATGTACAATTCAGCCAAAAACCTGGTTGCCTCTGCCAGGTACAGTACCAGTCAAAAGTTTGGATACACCTACTCATCCAAGGGTTTTTATTTTTTATATTTTTATATTGTAGAATAATAGTGAAGACATCAAAATTATGAAATAACACACACGGAATCATGTAGTAAGCAAAATGTTTTTAGTTTCTTCAAAGTAGCCACCCTTTGCCTTGATGACAGCTATTTACACACTTTCAATATTTGGAAGACCCTCAGTCCTCTATCAAATAAAATGCATTTATATAGACCTTTGTACATCAGCTAATATCTCAAAGTGCTGTACAGAAACCCAGCCTAGAACCCCAAACAGCAAGCAATGCAGGTGTAGAAGCACGGTGGCTAGGAAAAACTCCCTAGAAAGGCCAAAACCTAGGAAGAAACCTAGAGAGGAACCAGGCTATGAGGGATGGCCAGTCCTCTTCTGGCTGTGGAGATTATAACAGAACATGGCTGAGATTTTCAAACGTTCATAGATGACCAGCAGGGTCAAATAATAATAATAATAATAATCAAAGTAGTTGTAGAGGATGCAACAGGACAGCACCTCAAGAGTAAATATGAACAGTTTAGGGTTCCATAGCCGCAGGCAGAACAGTTGAAACTGGAACAGCAGCAAGGCCAGGTGGACTGGGGACAGCAAGGAGTCATCATGCCAGGTAAGCCTGATGCATGGTCCTAGGGCTCAAGTCCTCCGAGAGAGAGAAAGAGAAAATTAGAGAGAGCATACTTAAATTCACAGGAAGTACTCCAGATATAACAAACTGACCCTAGCCCCCCGACACATAAACTACTGCAGCATAAATACTGGAGGCTGAGACAGGAGGGGTCAGGAGACACTGTGGCCCCATTCGATGAGACCCCGGACAGGGCCAAACAGGCAGGATATAACCCCACCCACTTTGCCAAAGCTCTACACAATATTGTGCAGCTGATGCCAGGTGCCATAGCGGTCTCTTTCTGCTGTAAAGCAGAGGGTCACCAAGCATGTGGTGCAGGTGATGGGGGACTTAATTTAGCAAAGAACACAGCGATGCCTCCATGCTGTGCCCTTTTGTCCCTGAGGCACATGCATGCCTGCAGAAATACATTTGGGCAGATGAACACCACTTGTGGCAGGAGCTGGATGAACCAGCTTCAGTGGGGGATGGACACCTTGGTCCTGGGGGCTCCCATTCAGAGTCAGTGTCACTGTGTAAGAAAATATTCAGTAAGAATTGTTTCACATATGAGCCCTGTATCAACAGGTATAATAAACAGATTATATATATATATATATATAGAGAGAGAGAGAGAGAGAGAGAGCACAGGGAACATAAGGTTGAATATACACTGCTCAAAAAAATAAAGGGAACACTTAAACAACACAATGTAACTCCAAGTCAATCACACTTCTGTGAAATCAAACTGTCCACTTAGGAAGCAATACTGATTGACAAATTTCACATGCTGTTGTGCAAATGGAATAGACAACAGGTGGAAATTATAAGCAATTAGCAAGACACACCCAATAAAGGAGTGGTTCTGCAGGTGGTGACCACAGACCACTTCTCAGTTCCTAGGCTCCCTGGCTGATGTTTTGGTCACTTTTGAATGCTGGCGGTGCTTTCACTCTAGTGGTAGCATTAGACGGAGTTTACAACCCACACAAGTGGCTCAGGTAGTGCAGCTCATCCAGGATGACACATCAATGCGAGCTGTGGCAAGAAGGTTTGCTGTGTCTGTCAGCGTAGTGTCCAGAGCATGGAGGCGCTACCAGGAGACAGGCCAGTACATCAAGAGACGTGGAGGAGGCCGTAGGAGGGCAACAACCCAGCAGCAGGACCGCTACCTCCGCCTTTGTGCAAGGAGGACCTGGAGGAGCACTGCCAGAGCCCTGCAAAGTGACCTCCAGCAGGCCACAAATGTTCATGTGTCTGCTCAAACGGTCAGAAACAGACTCCATGAGGGTGGTATGAGGGCCCGACGTCCACAGGTGGGGGTTGTGCTTACAGCCCAACACCGTGCAGGACGTTTGGCATTTGCCAGAGAACACCAAGATTGGCAAATTCGCCACTGGCGCCCTGTGCTCTTCACAGATGAAAGCAGGTTCACACTGAGCACGTGACAGACGTGACAGAGTCTGGAGACGCCGTGGAGAACGTTCTGCTGCCTGCAACATCCTCCAGCATGACCGGTTTGGCGGTGGGTCAGTCAGTGGGGTGGCATTTCTTTGGAGGGGCCGCACAGCCCTCCATGTGCTCGCCAGAGGTAGCCTGACTGCCATTAGGTACCGAGATGAGATCCTCAGACCCCTTGTGAGACCATATGCTGGTGCGGTTGGCCCTGGGTTCCTCCTAATGCAAGACAATGCTAGACCTCATGTGGCTGGAGTGTGTCAGCAGTTCCTGCAAGAGGAAGGCATTGATGCTATGGACTGGCCCGCCCGTTCCCCAGACCTGAATCCAATTGAGCACATCTGGGACATCATGTCTCTCTCCATCCATCAATGCCACGTTGCACCACAGACTGTGCAAGAGTTGGTGGATGCTTTAGTCCAGGTCTGGAAGGAGATCCCTCAGGAGACCATTCGCCACCTCATCAGGAGCATGCCCAGGCGTTGTAGGGAGGTCATACAGGCACGTGGAGGCCACACACACTGCTGAGCCTCATTTGGACTTGTTTTAAGGACATTACATCAAAGTTGGATCAGCCTGTAGTGTGCTTTTCCACTTTAATTTTGAGTGTGACTCCAAATCCAGACCTCCATGGGTTGATAAATTTGATTTCCATAATTTTTGTGTGATTTTGTTGTCAGCACATTCAACTATGTAAAGAAAAAAGTATTTAATAAGAATATTTAATTCATTCAGATCTAGGATGTGTTATTTTAGTGTTCCCTTTATTTTTTTGAGCAGTGTATTATGACAGACCAGCTAGATCTACTGTCTTTATTATGTTACAACAGACCAGCTGTATCTACTGTCTCCATTTCACTTTGGCCATTGTTGTGGGCATGCCCTCCCCTCAACAGCCTCAAATAGGCTATTTCATGTGGGTTGGGGTGGGGCGGCAGACACACGCATCTCACATTTCATGACATTACATGTTTATATATTGCTTCTAAAAAATAAAAATAAATCACAAATGTTATATTATTAATTTCAAACAAGGGCATTAGCATGAAAATAACTTACCAGTCCAAAACAATGTCCTCTCCCGTTCAAAAAATATTCCTCCACTTGGGAATCGCTAAATGAAACGTCCTACAACAATCTGTCACTTTCCCAATCAATTTATTCTAAAATTGTGTGTACATCTGTATATCTAGACTTAGATTTAGTTTTCTCTGACTTAGTCGCCATAATGATTGAGATATAAACAGCTGAATATGCGAAACAACGCTGTGCGTAATATGTGTTGCTCCTTCCGGTATGAAACTTCAGTAGTGAATTACTCTCTTTACGCCGGAGCTTACTACATGGGTTGGTCTTGCAACACATAAACATGACCTATTGCCGTTTACCTCAGTTCATTGCCTATCTACCCAGCTAGATTTCAAGACGATCAGTGGTCATTGGGTTAAAATACAGTCAATCAACGAAACAGAGGGCAAATCATTGGTGCACAATGATGTCATTACTTGTTGTCTTCAAATCGGCTTCTTTCAGTCAATACATCCCGCGAAATGACCCATCAAGTTTGATTGTGTTACAAACAAACCAGTTGATTGCAGTGCAACCAAACATGACTGTGAAAGTCACGTTCTGTGTGGGTTATTTACCTGGAATGTGTCGTCATATGGAATGAGACGGAATTCACGACACAGGCAGTTCACAAAATGTTTTGTGTTAGGCTATAAAAATGGATTTTATCAAACAAAACATCATTCATTGTGTAACAATGAGCATTGGGATTGCAAACAGATGAAAATCTGACAACGCAGTTGGATTAGCAAGATTCTAGGCTTTCGATACATGTGAGACACGTATTTTCATGAATGTTTAATATGACTATTTATGTAGCGATCACCGCATTGTTGTGGAATTTCAGCCCGCTGCCGGGTTCCGTGCTCAGAGAGGTTAACCACGTCTCAGTAATGACCAACATATCTGGATTGGGAATTGAAAGTCTTTACTGCTCAGTGTATTTACAATATGAGGGCTATCAATGTCTTTCGCAAAGGAAAGATAACTAACCCTTATTAAATATATTTATTATTGGCGGAAATGTATTTATTTCTGAAGGTTCAGACCAATACATTAAGGGAGTTTGACTGTATCGCTAAGCTAATTTACCTTCTTTTTAAACCCTAATACTATTTCAATTGGAGCTTGAACCTTTAAGGGAAAATAACCTAGATTTCTCCAAAACGACTTACTCCAGGGAAATACGTCTAACATTTTATTGTACTTAATGTCGATTATTGAACCTCGTAAATAATTGCAATTTATTCCCTGATGAAAATAGAAGCTTGTATTTCTGTTGAACATATCTTTCAATTTGAACAACCTTGTCCACGCGTACCCTTTTGTCAAAAACCACATCGACTTTCATGGGGGGCCACAGAGAGGGAAGGTTTAGACTGGTACAGTCAGGGAAAGGTGTGCCTGGGGTTAAGGGGGGAAGGTTTAGAGAGAAGCTCACTCAGAGCATGTTTCTAATTTTACCAGGAAAGTTGACTGAGAACACATTCTCATTTACAGCAACAACCTGGGGAATAGTTACAGGCGAGAAGAGGGGGGATGAATGAGCCAATTGGAATCTGGGAATGATTAGATGGCCATGATGGTATGAGGGGGGAAGTTTATAGAGTAGCACACTCTGGGCAGGTGTCCCTTGTGAGAGGATGTTAGCCAGGACCTCTGTGTTGTGAACCTATACCCTCTAAACCTGCTCCCACTGGAGATAAGAAGAAACCTTTGAAGATCTGAGTTTAACCCACCAGGATCTCAGCCTGGAACACTCAGGGAGAGTGAGTCATTTTCTCCAATGACTATAGTATACCTTTCCTCTTAAAATGCTTTAAATCTTTTGTCATTGAAGCTGTCCATTGTTTTTTTCATTGGCTTTTTAGAGTAACTGATTTGACCACAACATGTTGCCTGGCTACCCAGACTCCGTGCGCTAACCAAACACTACGCCATGCTCACAGACATTAGTTTCTTCTCCACAATGAGTCAGGATCTGAGTACATCCGGACCCTTTACCGAATGCGAACACATTCGGGGCCGTCTGATTGGTCCAGAAACTGATGGATTGAGACAGAACCAGAACACACGTGGATAAAGCGGCAGTTTGAAAACTGGCTTTGATACTGTGATTGGTTAGAGACGATCCAATCAATGTTTTGTACAACGCCCCTCATGTCCCTCATCACCACAAACGACTTCAGTGATGGCGAAATTAGACTAAAGAATGTAGAGAATTACAGAGCAGCGGAAGTATTTAGTGTGAGTCATCAGGCTACACAACATGCATTGCGACAATGATAGTATACCTCATGTAAATGCCTTGATGTTCACTGGGGAAAATTGGATTGCCCTTTCCTGTAAATTCATTCATTTATCAGATTTTCTAAGTAATAAGACATTTTTTAAAAACACAAAAAATGTAAGAAAGCTCTGAGTTTTGGGAGATGGGGAATACAGATGTAGTGAGGTACCCTCTGGTTCTGTCCGCCCCCACAGACAGGATGGGAATCCACCCACACCTTAACACCCAGAAGTGTCTACCAGCGGAGTGAGGCAGCTCAATCCAACTCCACTCTACCAATGAGGCCACAGAAAGTCTGAAACAAAGTAGCTCTCTTTTATCCAAACTATTTAGCTGTTTCAAATCATTACTTGGACAGCAGCTAAAATGGCTTCAATTGAGTGTGTCTTTTCATATAATGAAGCGCCTGCTGCTGTCACCTCTGAAATGATTGGCACCCTTGATAAAGTTTTGCAGAAAATACATTATGAAATCAATAACACAAGTACTGAGCTATATTGTTTGCAATTTTAAACACTATATTATTTTATAACACATTTGCTCAGAGAAAGAGATTTTGTTTAGCAAGTAATCATTTTTCTCTCTAATAATAAAGGGGTTAAAATTATTGGTACCCCTGTTTTCAATACTCCGACACCCTCCCCTTGCAAGGATAAGGGCACTGAGCCTTTTTCCATAAAGTTTTATGAGATTGGAGAACACATTGGGAGGGCTATAGAGCTGCGTTTACAAAGGCAACCCAAATTCTGATATTTCCACTAATTGGTCTTTTGACCAATCAAATTGGATCAGAATTGGGCTGCCTGTGAAAACGTAGCCTTATACATTCGTCCATACAGAATTTTTCCAGATCCTTGACAACCTTCATCTGCGCTTATATATTGCCCACTTCAGTTCAAACCACAGGTTTTCTATAGGGTTCAACTCTGGAAATGAGATGGCCATTGCATTTATGTAGATTTTGTGG
The DNA here is from genome assembly GCF_018296145.1 of Oncorhynchus tshawytscha. NCBI lineage: Eukaryota > Metazoa > Chordata > Actinopteri > Salmoniformes > Salmonidae > Oncorhynchus > Oncorhynchus tshawytscha. The sequence goes on along the minus strand of NC_056436.1, from coordinate 69,415,329 downwards.
TCAATTAACAATTTATTTGTGGATTTTGATGGGTGCTTGGGGTTATTGTCTTGCTGGAAGAATCACTTCTGGACAAGTGCCAGCCTCCTAGAAGAGGCAACCAGGTTTTTGGCTAAAATATGCCGGTACTTGGTAAAGTTCATGATGCCGTTGACCTTGAAGGTCCAATGCAGATGTTTTATCACAATATCAAACGATTTTCTGGGTAACAAAGAAGTACCTTACTGTGATCATTTTGAATTAAAATTGTAATAATACACAAAAATAGCTTCTTAGCAAATAACAATTTCTCATGCAAGATTTTAGCTAGGACTGTCTGGGAGTGGCTCTGCCAAAAACGAGCTGTTATTGGCAGAGAGGTTTGGAACTGTCTTTCTTATTGGTCTATTAACTAATTTACCACCCGGTGATACACTAAAAGGACATTATCATAATTCTTGAATGTCACAATATTATTCCAACCTCATAGTGAGGAATTATATATAAAACACATGAAAATCTATTTTTTTATGCACTGGGCCTTTAATAAGGGCCCCAGGACCAGTGAAAGCAAAATAGCCACATACCATTAAAGATTCCTATTTTACAGTAGGAGGGAGGTACATTTTTGCATTTGCATTCTTTCGATGCCAAACCCAGCAATGGTGTAAGTGGCCCGTACATATACATATAGATCCCGTACATATTTTTTCTGTATCTCTCCCCATAGGTACAGAAATCATATTTCTTTCACATGTATTCTGGTGTACATTGTGTGTCCTCTTTTACGATGTACTTTGCTAAATGAAGACATTTGTGTCAAGGTAGCAATTTAAACAGGGCAGACACTCTTGAATTCCAATAGCAGGTTAAACCAATTTGAAGACTAACTGTAATGTACAACACCTCTAGGCTGAGAAGTCCTTGGGCGTGATTTATTCTCTAGGGCCTCATAGTAAATTAGCATATTAAGACAGTTAAGTATTGGGCTACTGGTTAAATCTGGACACATTGTAATTAGCTGCTAGATTGATGGGCTCTCCGAGTAGTGAATCCTTATTGATTGTGTCATATTTTCAGAAGGAGGCTGTGTAATAAAAGTGGCTGGTCATTTGAGACACATTCTCCTGAAAGACATTTTAAATCACTGCACTCCACAACCCCTCAACTAAGTCCCTGTCATAAAAGGGTGACAATTGGAGTGTTGACGTGTCATTTCTTTCCATAAAGTTGCCTGTGAATTTTGGCAGGTACCATTTTTATCACCTGGTGAGGGAATACTGTGGAGCCAAAATTGTGTAATATTTAATTTTGTATGTGATTTGTTTGGAATTAATAATTGATTATGTGCTCTCTTCTGGTGTCATGTAAGTATCTGGTTCAAATGTATATTTGATGCAATAAGTACGAAATTTTTCAAATAAACATCAATGCTGTTAGAAATGCAAATCAGAGTGATATGTAAACAATCCCTGTTCAGAGTATTTGTTGCGGTAAAATTACTTTTATTGGGCAATTGTACAGCATCGAAGATGCTAAATAAACACAGGTTATTTTTACATTTACAACACTACAGAGGAAACATGCAGGATCCTCTCCCCAGATATACCACTGCAATATCACATACATTTTATTGTTGTTGTTGAGTGCTCATCTGTTCATGTTTCATCTGTTGTCAATGTAGAAATCACTGGAGGCTTGCCTCCCCACCAAAAGAGCTTTTCAGAGATGAGAGCTATTAAAATGAGAAACATCCATCAAGCTGTGGAGAAAAAATCCTCCGACCATAGCATTGGTTATGGGTAGTTTAAATGTTTCATTTTCCTAACATCAAACTCTTTAAAGTCTGCAAGTGTCCATATGTACAGTCAGCTGTCATGTGACTATACAGCCTGAATTTCACCTTGATGCTTAACTTCATAGCAAGATGAAGCAATACTAATTTCTTTCATTGCCTTTGTACAGGCTAAAATATAAGTTAGCCAGTTACCACATTAGGAAACAAAGAGCAGTCCAGTATAACATCTTACTGACTGGCTGTGATGTAGCCTACTGTTTTGAGGTTGGACATTTTCTTGTAGCAAAAACTGAAATAAAGGCTATCCTAGCCAAGCACTTATTGGAACATACCCAATAAAACTTGTGGGAGTGTAGGGTCCTCCCTTATTGGTCATGAAGCAGTGTTATCACAGTAGCATTTGACTAATATGACAGCTTTATTGTCTAAATGAATCCCTGAATGGGTGGTACAGAGTGGATTAAGGCCTATCTCAGTCAAAGAGGGAGGGAGGGAGGGTGAGTGAGTGAGTGTTAAATTGGCTTTTTACCACATTAGCGTACGACAGACCATGTATTCACCCTGCACACCCTAATTGACAAACAAACCAAAACACAGGCAAAGTCTTCTCATGCTTTCTTGATTTCAAAAAAGCTTTTGACTCAATTTGGCATGAGGGTCTACTATACAAATGGATTAAATGCGATGTGGGGGGAAAACATGCAACATTATAAAATCCATGTACACAAACAACAAGTGTGTGGTTAAAATTGAAAAAAAAAACACACACATATATTTCTTTCACTGGGCCGTGTAGTGAGACAGGGATGTAGTTTGAGCTCCACCCTCTTCAACATACAGTGGGGCAAAAAAGTATTTAGTCAGCCACCAATTGTTTAAGTTCTCCCACTTAAAAAGATGAGAGAGGCCTGTAATTTTCATCATAGGTACACTTCAACTATGACAGACAAAATGAGAAAAAAAACAGAAAATCACATTGTAGGATTTTTAATGAATTTATTTGCAAATTATGGTGGATAATAAGTATTTGGTCACCTACAAACAAGCAAGATTTCTGGCTCTCACAGACCTGTAACTTCTTCTTTAAGAGGCTCCTCTGTCCTCCACTCAAGATCTCACCCCGTGGGGTCAAAATGATCACAAGAACGGTGAGCAAATATCCCAGAACCACACGGGGGGACCTAGTGAATGACCTGCAGAGAGCTGGGACCAAAGTAACAACGCCTACCATCAGCAAGGATATTGAAGATGAAACGTGGCTGGGTCTTTCAGCATGACAATGATCCCAAACACACCGCCGGGGCAACGAAGGAGTGGCTTAATAAGAAGCATTTCAAGGTCCTGGAGTGCCCTAGCCAGTCTCCAGAGCTCAACCCCATAGAAAATCTTTGGAGGGAGTTGAAAGTCTGTGTTGCCCAGCAACAGCCCCAAAACATCACTGCTCTAGAGGAGATCTGCATGGAGGAATGGGCCAAAATACCAGCAACAGTGTGTGAAAACCTTGTGAAGACTTACAGAAAACGTTTGACCTCTGTCATTGCCAACAAAGGGTATGCAACAAAGTATTGAGATAAACTTTTGTTTTTGACCAAGTACTTATTTTCCACCATAATTTGCAAATAAATTCATTAAAAATCCTACAATGTGATTTTCTGGATTTTATTTTCTTGTTTTGTCTGTCATAGTTCAAGTGTACCTATGATGAAAATTACAGGCCTCTCTCATCTTTTTAAGTGGGAGAACTTGCACAATTGGTGGCTGACTAAATACTTTTTTGCCCCACTGTACCTCGATCTAAATATTAGCACCATAGGTAACTTACATAAAGCAGTGAACGATTTGAGAGACAAGGCAAGAAGGGCCTTCTACGCAATCAAAAGGAACATAAAATTTGACATAAAAAATATTTGAATCAGGTATAGATCCCATTGCCCTTCATGGTTGTGAGGTCTGCGGTCCGCTCACCAACCATGAATTCACTAAATACAGGAACAAAGTGGCTGGAGTTGAGTCAGTATGTTGGCAGCAGCCACTCAATGTTAGTGATGGCTGTTTAACAGTCTAATGGCCTTGAGATAGAGGCTGTTTTTCAGCCTCTCGGCCCCCGCTTTGATGCACCTGTACTGACCTCCCCTTCTGGATGATAGCGGGGTGAACAGGCAGTGGCTCGGGTGGTTGTTGTCCTTGATGATCTTTATGGCCTTCCTGTGACATCGGGTGGTGTAGGTGTCCTGGAGGGCAGGTAGTTTGCACCCGGTATTGCGTTGTGCAGACCTCACGACTCTCTGAAGAGCTTTACGGTTATGGGCGGAGCAGTTGCCGTACCAGGCAGTGATACAGCTCGACAGGATGCTCTCGATTGCGCATCTGTAAAAGTTTGTGAGTGTTTTTGGTGACAAGCCGAAATTTCTTCAGCCTCCTGACATTGAAGAGGCGCTGCTGCACCTTCTTCACCACGCTGTCTGTGTGGGTGGACCAATTCAGTTTGTCCATGATGTGTACGCCAAGGAATTTAAAACTTTCCACCCTCTCCACTACTGTCCCGTCAATGTAGATGGGGGTCTGCTCCCTCTGCAGTTTCCTGAAGTCCACGATCATGTCCTTTGTTTTGTTGACATTGAGTGTGAGGTTATTTTCCTGACACCACACTCCAAGGAGTGTGCATGGAGGTGTGCATGGCCACGCAGTCGTGGGTGAACAGGGAGTACAGGAGAGGGCTGAGAATGCACCCTTGTGGGGACCCAGTGTTGAGGATCAGCGGGGTGGAGATGTTTTTACCTACCCTCACCACCTGTGGGCGGCCCGTCAGGTTGCACAGGGCGGGGTCGATACCCAGGGTCTCGAGCTTAATGACGAGTTTGGAGGGTACTATGGTATTGAATGCTGAGTTGTAATCGATGAACAGCATTCTTACATAGGTATTCCTCTTGTCTAGATGGGTTAGTGCAGTGTGATGGCGATTGCGTCGTCTGTGGACCTATTGGGGCAGTAAGAAAATTGGAGTGGGTCTAGGGTGTCAGGTAGGGTGGAGGTGATATGGTCCTTGACTAGTCTCTCAAAGCACTTCATGATGACGGAAGTGAGTGCTACGGGGCGGTAGTCATTTAGCTCAGTTACCTTAGCTTTCTTGGGAACAGGAACAATGGTGGCCCTCTTGAAGCATGTGGGAACAGCAGACTGGGATAAGAATTGATTGAATATGTCTGTAAACACACCAGCCAGCTGGTCTGTGCATGCTCTGAGGACGTGGCTGGGGATGCCGTCTGGGCCTGCAGCCTTGCGAGGGTTAACACGTTTAAATGTTTTACTCACGTTGGCTACAGTGAAGGAGAGTCCAGAGGTTTTGGTAGGGGGCCGTGTCAGTGGCACAGTATTGTCCTCCAAGCGAGCAATACAGTTGTTTAGTCTGTCTGGGAGCAAGGCATCGTGATCTGCGACGGGGCTGGTTTTTCTTTTGTAGTCCGTGATTGACTGTACACCCTGACACATGCCTCTTGTGTCTGAGTCGTTGAATTGCGACTCCACTTTGTCTCTATACTGACGCTTAGCTTGTTTGATTGCCTTGCGGAGGGAATAGCTACACTGTTTGTATTCGGTCATGTTTCCGGTCACCTTGCCCTGATTAAAAGCAGTGGTTTGCGCTTTCAGTTTTGCGCGAATGCTGTCATCAATCCACGGTTTCTGGTTGGGGAATGTTTTAATAAACACTGTGGGTACAACATCACCAATGCACTTGCCAATAAACTCGCACACTGAATCAGCGTATTCGTCAATGTTATTGTTCGCCGCAATGCAGAACATATCCCAGTCCACATGATCAAAGCAATCTTAAAGCGTGGAATCCGATTGGTCGGACCAGCGTTGAACAGACCTGAGCATGGGTGCTTCCTGTTTTAGTTTCTGTCTATAGGCTGGGAGCAACTAAATGGAGTCGTGGTCAGCTTTTCCAAAGGGAGGGCGGGGGAGGTCCTTATATGTGTCGCGGAAGTTAGAATAACCGTTGTTGGCTGTATGTTTGTTTTTCCCATGTGTAACATTGTCACACTGCTTTGCTTTATCTTGGCCAGGTCGCAGTTGTAATTGAAAACTTGTTCTCAACTGGCCTACCTAGTTAAATAAAGGTGAAATAAATAAATAACAATTGTGGGTCAGTCACAGTGGTCAGGTATTCTGCCACTGTGTACTCTCTGTTTAGGGCCAAATAGTGAACTAGTTTGCAAAAATTTTTGTGATTATTTACAATATGTCAAAGTAATTTTGTTTTTGTTTTCTCATGATTTGGTTGGGTCTAATTGTGTTACTCTCCTGGGGCTCTGTGGGGTCTGTTTGTGAACAGAGCCCCAGGAACAGCTTGTTTAGGGGACTCTTCTCCAGGTTCATCTCTCTGTGGGGTCTGTTTGTGAACAGAGCCCCAGGAACAGCTTGTTTAGGGGACTCTTCTCCAGGTTCATCTCTCTGTGGGGTCTGTTTGTGAACAGAGTCCCAGGAACAGCTTGTTTAGGGGACTCTTCTCCAGGTTCAGGAACAGAGTCCCAGGAACAGCTTGTTTAGGGGACTCTTCTCCAGGTTCATCTCTCTGTGGGGTCTGTTTGTGAACAGAGTCCCAGGAACAGCTTGTTTAGGGGACTCTTCTCCAGGTTCATCTCTCTGTAGGTGATGGCGTTGTTATGGAAGGTTTGGGAATCTCTTCCTTTTAGGTGGTTGTAGAATTTAATGGCTCTTTTCTGGATTTTGATAATTAGCGGATATCGGGCTAAATCTGCCATGGAAAAATTGATGTAATCAATTTATCAATAGACACTTTATATAATGTTTTCATACCCTACATTACTCATCCCATATGTACAGTATATACTGTACAGTATACCATCTGCTGCATCTTGCCATCTTGATGTAATGTATCACTAGCCACTTTAAACAATGCCACTTTATATAATGTTTTCAATGCCACTTCAGATAATGTTTTCACACCCTACATTACTCATTTCAGATGTATATCCTGTACTCTATACCATCTACTGCATCTTGCCATCTTGATGTAATGTATCACTAGCCACTTTAAACAATGCCACTTTATATAATGTTTTCATACCCTAAATTACTCATCTCATATGTATATACTGTACTCTATACCATCTACTGCATCTTGCCTATGCCGTTCGGGCATCACTCATTCATATATTTTTATGTACATATTCGTATTCATTCCTTTACACTTGTGTTTATAAGGTAGTTGTGAAATTGTTAGGTCATATTACTTGTTAGATATTACTGCATGGTCGGAACTAGAAGCACAAGCATTTCGCTACACGCACATTAACATCTGCTAACCATGTATATGTGACAAATAAATTTGATTTGATTGAACACAATAGAAAAATCTGTATACAGTGTGTGCAAATGAAGTAAGGAGGTAAGGCAATAAATAGGCCAATGGTGGCGCGGTAATTATAATTAAGCAATTTACACTGGAGTGATATATGTGCAGATGAGGATGTGCAAGTAGAAATACTGGGGTGCTAAAGAGCTGAAAAACAAAAACAAAAATGGGGATGAGATAGGTAGTTGGTTGGATGGGCTATTTACAGATGGGCTGTGTACAGCTGCAGTTATCGGTAAACTTTTCTGACAACTGACGCTCAAAGTTAGTACATCTCAGTGATACATTTTTTCATCAATCTTTCCAATATTAAAGTGGCTGTTAATGCAGATGTTAGTGGTGGCTGTTAAACAGTCTGATGGCCTTGAGATAGGAGCTGTTTTTCTGTCTCTCGGTCCCTGCTTTGATGCACCTGTACTGACCTCGCCTTCTGGATGATAGCGGGGTGAACAGGCAGTGGCTCGGGTGGTTGTTGTCCTTGATGATCTTTATGGCCTTCCTGTGACATCGGGTGGTGTAGGTGTCCTGGAGGGCAGGTAGTTTGCCCCCGGTGATGCGTTGTACAGGAGGTGTTGGCTTTGAGGATGACCAGTGAAATATACCTGCTGGGGCACGAGCTATGGGTGGGTGTTGCTATGGTGACCAGTGAGCTGAGATAAGGCGGAGATATACGTAGCAAACACTTATAGATGACCTAGAGCCAGTTGGTTTGGTGACGAATATGTAGGGAGGACCAGCCAACGAGAGCATACAGGTCGCAGTGGTGGGTAGTATATGGGGCTTTGGCACTGTGATAGACTGCATCCAATTTGCTGAGTAGAGTGTTGGAGGCTAATTTGTGAATGACATCGTCGAAGTCAAGGATCGGTAGGATAGTCAGTTTTACAGGGCAGCATGAGTGAAGGAGGCTTTGTTTGCAAAATAGGAAGCAGATTCTAGATGTAATTTTGGATTGGAGATGCTTAAGGTGCGTCTGGAAGGAGAGTTTACAGTCTAGCCAGACACCTAGGTATTTATAGTTGTCCACATATTCTAAGTCAGAACCATCCAGAGTAGTGATGCTAGTCGGGAAGGCGGGCAGCAATTGGTTGAAGAGCATGCATTTTGTTTTACTAGCAATTAAGAACAGTTGGAAGTCACGGAAGGAGTGTTGTATGGCGTTGAAGCTCGTTTGGAGGTTTGTTAACACAGTGTCCAAAGAAGAGCCAGATGTATACAGAATGGTGTCTTCTGCGTAGAGGTGGATCAAAGAATGACCTGCAGCAAGAGCGACATCATTGATATATACAGAGAAAAGAGTTGGCCCTGGAATTGAACCCTGTGGCGCCCCCATAGACGGCCAGAGGCCCGAACAACAGGCCCTCTGATTTGACACACTCTATCTGTGAAGAAGTTAGTGAACCAGGCGAGGCAGTCATCTGAGAAGCCAAGGCTGTTGAGTCTGCCAATAAGAATACGGTGATTGACAGAGTCGAAAGCCTTGGCCAGGTCAATGAAGACGGCTGCACAGTGGTGTCTTTTATTGATGGCGGTTATGACATCGTTTAGGAGCTTGAGCGTTGCTGAGGTGCACCCGTGACCAGCTCGAAAACCAAATTGCATAGCGGAGAAGATACGGTGGGATTCGAAATGTTCGGTGATCTGTTTGTTCACTTGGCTTTTGCAGACTTTAGAAAGGCAGGACAGGATGGATATAGGTATGTAGCAGTTTGTGTCTAGAGTGTCTCCCCCTTTGAAGAGGGGGATGACCGCGGCCGCTTTCCAATCTTTAGGAATCTCAGACGATACAAAAGAGAGGTTGAACAGACTAGTAATAGGGGATGCAACAATGACGGCGGATAGTTTTAGGAAGAGAGGGTCCAGATAGTCTAGCCCAGCTGATTTGTAGGGATACAGATTTTGCAGCTTTTTCAGAACATCAGCGGTCTGGATTTGGGTGAAGGAGATGTGGGGGGTGCAGAGCTGTTAGCTGGGGTTGGGGTAGCCAGGTGGAAAGCATGGCCAGCCGTAGAGAAATCCTTATTGAAATTATCAAAAATCGTGGATTCATCAATGGTGACAGTGTGTCCTAGTCTCAGTGCAGTGGGCAGCTGAGAGGACTCCATGGACTTTACACTGTCCCAAAACTTTTGGGAATTCCTGCTGCAGGTTGCATATTTCTGCTTGAAAAAGCTTTCCAAACTGATTGTGTGTATTGGTTCCTGACTTCCCTGAAAAGTTGCATATTGCGGGTGCTATTCGATGCTAGTGCTACGCCACAGGGTGTTTTTGTGCTGGTCATGGGCAGTCAAGTCTGGAGTAAACCAAGGGCTGCTATATCTAGATTGCAATTCCGCCCCCTTTAGCAGTTCTGGCTATATCTGTCCTCAGATCCATTTTTTTTAAAGAGGCATACTTATTTAAGATGGCAGGAAAGCACTTTTAAAGAACAACCAGGCATCCTCTACTGATGGGATGAGGTCAATATCCTTCCAGGATACCCGGACCAGGTCGATTAGAAAGGCCTGCTCGCAGAAGTGTTTTAGGGAGCGTTTGAGAATGATGAGGGGTGGTCGTTTGACCGCGGATCCATAACGGACGCAGGCAATGAAGCAGATCATGGTTGAAATCATCAGAGGTGTATTTAGAGGGCAAGTTGGTCGGGATGATATCTATGAGGGTGCCCATGTTTATGGTTTTGGGATTGTATCTGGTAGGTTATTTGATAATTTGTGTGAGATTGAGGGCATCTAGCTTAGAATGTAGGACGGCGTTCAGCATATGCCAATATAGGTCACATAGCAGTACAAACTCTGACGATATGTGAGGGGCAATCAATTCACATATGGTGTCCAGGGAACAGCTGGGAGCTGAGGGGCATCTATAACAAGTGGCAACAGTGAGGGACTTATTTCTGGAGAGATGGATCTTTAAAAGTAGATGCTCGAACTGTTTGGGCATAGACCTGGATAGTATGACAGAACTCTGCAGGCTATCTCTACACTAGATTGCAATTCCGCCCCCTTTAGCAGTTCTGTCTTGATGGAAGATGTCAATGTCTATTTATATGTACATATTCTTATTCATTCCTTTACACTTGTGTGTATATGGTAGTTGTTGTGAAATTGTTAGATTACTTGTTAGATATTACTGCACGGTCAGAACTAGAAGCACAAGCATTTCGCTACACTCACATTAACATCTGCTAATCATGTGTATGTGACCAATACATTTTTATTTTATTTGTAATTGGGGATGGACGTTTCAGAATTTTTGGTGGCCTTCCTAAGCCAGGATTCAGACACGACTAGGACATCAGGTTTGGCAGAGTGTGCTAAAGCAGTGAATAAAGCAAACTTAGGGAGGAGGCTTATGATGTTAACATGCATGAAACCAAGGCTTTTATGGTTGCAGTCAGTAAATGAGAGCGCCTGGGGACACACAGGGCCCGGGTTAACCTCTACATCACCAGAGGAGGAGTAGGATGAGGGTACGGTTAAAGGCTTTAAGAACTGGTCGTCTAGTGCGTTTAGAACAGAGAATAAAAGGAGCAGATTTCTGGGTGTGGTAGGATAGATTCCAGGCATAGTGTACGGACAAGGGTATGGTAGGTTGCGAGTGGGGATAAACCTAGGCATTGAGTGACGATGAGAGAGGGTGCAGCTCTGGAGGCGCCAGGTAAGCTAGGTGCTTTCTCTGCATGTTTGGGGGTGGGACAAGGGGCTATCTGAGGCATGTTGAGCAGGACTAGGGGCTCCGCAGTAAAATAAAACACTGAGAGCTGCCATAAGCAACAGTAATTAAGGAAAGCTTTGACTATGTACAGACTCAATGAGCTTAGCCTTGCTAATGAGAGAGGCCGCCGTAGGCAGACCTGACTCTCAAGAGTAAACGGGCTATGTGCACACTACCCACAAAATGAGGTGGAAACTGAGCTGCACTTCCTAACCTCCTGCCAAATGTATGACCATATTAGAAACATATATTTCCCCTAGATTACACAGACCCACAAAGAATTTGAAAACAAATCCAATTTTGATAAACTCCCATATCTATTGGATGAAATACCAGTGTGCCATCACAGCAGCAAGATTTGTGACCTGTTGCCACAAGAAAAGGGCAACCAGTGAAGAACAAACACCATTGTAAATACAACCCATATTTAAGTTGATTTATTTTCCCATTTTAAATGCAACTATTTGCACATCGTTACAACACTGTATATAGCCACAATATAGCCACTTTTGTGATTGTAATGTTTACTGTTAATAATGTCATATTGTTTAGTTCACTTTTGTTTATTATCTATTTCACTTGCTTTGGCAATGTAAACATATGTTTCTCATGCCGATAAATCCCTTTTAATTGAATTGAGAGAGAGAGAGAGAGAGAGAGGAGGGGGAGAGAGAGAGAGAAATAGAAGGGGAGAGGGAGAGAACAAAGAGACAGAAGGATGAGAGGGAGCGAGAGGGAGATGTTCGGGAGGAAGAGATCTGGCACGGTGAGAAGCACATGTATTACCCCCTCAGCAGGGAATGGGATCGTGGGATGGGCACTCTTAAGAGTGTTAAACGGTGTGAGCCTTCTCCAGAGACAGAGAGACAGATAGATGGCACAGGCCTTGATCAGCAGACATGGTCTTATTCAGCGCTGAAGAGCCAAAGCTTTTGTGTGAGTCAGAGTATTTCTAAGGTCTGATGCATGCCCATGTCTTAGTCATCAGAGATGTGAAGTGAACTAAGGAATATGCTAAAACTGTGGGCTGCACCTTTATTCTCTTGTGGTATCATTTCATGTACAGATGCATTAGTCATTGCACTAGCTGGAGACAGAAGTGGGTGCTGCTGTACCTGCAGACAAAGCTTCAGTTAATCAAAATGGGTATTTCTATCAATGTTATCCATGCATCAAGACACAGGTAATTGAATACTTTAGAATAATAGTACATTTCATGTATCAAATCTAAGTTAAATGATGTAATGGCGGGAGATAATAAGCAGAGGCATTGTTTAGGCTTCTATCAGAATGTTGGTGTTACGTGTCCCTGTAAGGAGTGTGATCACAGTAGGCATGAAAACATTGGGATTAAAAGGGTAGCGGTGAAAAGCCAGTTAATTGGATTGGCTCTCAAGTGTGGCAAAATATCCTCCTCTATGTATAACGTTGACACAAAACGTCCTTTTTCGTCATCCAAGTATTCATGGTGAGGCTTGTTTTGTGAAGACAATAATCCTATTGCTATATGGTGGATGAGGTTTCAGTAGGAATGTGCTTATCGTGGTGGGAGCAAATACATCAACCAGTTATGAGACTGGGTGCAGAGGTTCTGCCTTACCTTTTAGATTTCCCCTCTTCTGAGATCAGCTGCAGAGGAGAGCAACATGATTGTACTGCAAATACTGAAGATCTCACTGAGGAGAAGTTTTGAATTTTTATTAGGATCCCTATTAGCTGACGCCATAACATCAGCTAATCTTCCTGGGGTGCGACACTGGGGAGAGAGATATGCATGAGTCAAGTTGCCAGTTGGAAAAAACCTATTTGGCTATCTGCAGATGGCAAAGCTGTTTTACACTAAGACGTATGGTGTGTGAGAGGGTAAAGGTTGTCCCAGATCATAGAGTCAAACTGTACTGCTACTCTGTCTCTCACTGGCAGTCCAATGTTAATTGTAAGGAGAGACCTACTGACACAAGTATTATGGTCTCCTCTCCTGTGTATTGCAGAGATATTGGAAACAAGACAAATGCTGTTTTCAACAAGAAAAATCCCAAGTGGTCCTAGGGTTCAGAGAGAAAATGAAAATCAACATGGAGATGAGAGGTGAGGAAGAGAGGTGGGAGGTGAGGAAGCCAGTGAACTCCAGTGAATGATGGCCACAATGACATCCCTGTGTACTGTAGAGAAACCCTGTGTACTGCAATCCAGCTGGTGTCTATTCCACAAATTACCACTGGCTAAATCTATGACGTTAAAATGCCTATTTACTCTGTTCCATCTGACTGCGCAATCCACTGTCCCATCAGCCCAGCCAGGTTATTTATGAACTTGATCTCCACTTTAAAAAGCATCGAGAAATTCTCACATTTCTTTTAGACCAACATTTAGTTATAAAAGGCAGAGATTTGTATAAACCTTGCTGTCTTGCCTTGCTGTCAGGCAGGCAGCATTTCTCAGCCAGTCGAAATCATGAATCCGCTGGCATCAGTTTTATGGATGTAAGAAATGTAAATTGAAAAAAAGTAAAATTAAACGAAGTACAGCTAGTTTGCAGTCTTTCCAGCTTCAGTTTGAAGTGATTGTGTTACTGTAGTTGTGTTGTTGGCTAGCTTCTCTGAACAACAGTGTCCTGAAGAGAGAGCACATTTTCTATGCCAGGCAAAATCCTGCCTCATTGGCTCATTGTCATGGATGTATCCAAATAAATGTCACTAGAAAACAGCTTAAACAAATGCAAATGCAGCTACTGTTGTTATTCTGGCTGCACTGTTTGAAGTGACTGTACGATAAGTCGTAGTTGGCTACCGAGCAAGCAAGGGATAAGAATGTTATCTTAGCTTCGAGAGCATTATAACTTAAACAACCCAACAGGCTGTTACGGCTCTCTTCTATCTCCTCCTCTGACAAAGAGGTAGAACAAGGATCGGACCAAAATGCAGCGTGATGATGATTCATGATATATTTTAATGAAGGAAAACCTATACATACAGAAACTACAAAACTAACTAAATGAAATAATGAAAACCAAAACAGCCCCATCTGGTGCAAACACAAAGACAGGAACAATCACCCACGAAAACACTCACAGAATATGGCTGCCGAAATATGGCTCCCAATCAGAGACAACGATAATCACCTGACTCTGATTGAGAACCGCCTCAGGAAGCCATAGACTACGTAGACACCCCACAAAACCCCTAAGACAAAAACACACCACAATAACCCATGTCACACCCTGGCCTGACCAAATAATTAAAGAAAACACAAAATACTAAGACCAAGGCGTGACAGAACCCCCCTAAGGTGCGGACTCCCGGACGCACCTCAAAACCATAGGGAGGGTCCGGGTGGGCGTCTGTCCATGGTGGCGGCTCCGGCTCGGGACGTGGACCCCACTCCATAAATGTCATAGTTCCTCCCCCTCGTGTCCTGGGATAATCCACCCTCGCCGCCGACCATGGCCTAATAGTCCTCACCCAGAACCCCACTGGACTGAGGGGCAGCTCGTGACTGAGGGGCAGCTCGTGACTGAGGGGCAGCTCGGGACTGAGGGGCAGCTCGGGACTGAGGCAGCTCGGGACTGAGGGGTAGCTCGGGACTGAGGGTAGCTCGGGACTGAGGGGAAGCTCGGGACTGAGGGGAAGCTCGGGACTGAGGGGAAGCTCGGGACTGAGGGGAAGCTCGGGACTGAGGGGAAGCTCGGCACTGAGGGAAGCTCAGCACTGAGAGGAAGCCCAGCACTGAGAGGAAGCTCAGCACTGAGAGGAAGCTCAGCACTGAGAGGAAGCTCAGGCAGGTAGTAGGCTTAGGCAGATCCTGGCTGGCTGGCGGATCTGGAAGAGTCTGGTTGACTGGCAGATCTGGAAGAGTCTGGTTGACTGGCAGATCTGGAAGTCTGGTTTGACTGGAAGATCTGGAAGAGTGTGGTTGACTGGCAGATCTGGAAGAGTCTGGTTGACTGGCAGATCTGGAAGAGTCTGGTTGACTGGCAGATCTGGAAGAGTCTGGCTGACTGGCGAATCTAGCCGCTCTGGCTGCTCCATGCAGACTGGCAGCTCTGGCTGCTCCATGCAGACTGGCAGCTCTGGCTGCTCCATGCAGACTGGCAGCTCTGGCTGCTCCATGCAGACTGGCAGCTCTGGCTGCTCCAAGCAGACTGACAGCTCTGGCTGCTCTATGCAGACTGGCAGCTCCATGCAGACTGGCAGCTCTGGCTGCACTACAGTGCCTTGCGAAAGTATTCGGCCCCCTTGAACTTTGCGACCTTTTGCCACATTTCAGGCTTCAAACATAAAGATATAAAACTGTATTTTTTTGTGAAGAATCAACAACAAGTGGGACACAATCATGAAGTGGAACGACATTTATTGGATATTTCAAACTTTTTTAACAAATCAAAAACTGAAAAATTGGGCGTGCAAAATTATTCAGCCCCCTTACTTTCAGTGCAGCAAACTCTCTCCAGAAGTTCAGTGAGGATCTCTGAATGATCCAATGTTGACCTAAATGACTAATGATGATAAATACAATCCACCTGTGTGTAATCAAGTCTCCGTATAAATGCACCTGCACTGTGATAGTCTCAGAGGTCCGTTAAAAGCGCAGAGAGCATCATGAAGAAAAAGGAACACACCAGGCAGGTCCGAGATACTGTTGTGAAGAAGTTTAAAGCCGGATTTGGATACAAAAAGATTTCCCAAGCTTTAAACATCCCAAGGAGCACTGTACAAGCGATAATATTGAAATGGAAGGAGTATCAGACCACTGCAAATCTACCAAGACCTGGCCGTCCCTCTAAACTTTCAGCTCATACAAGGAGAAGACTGATCAGAGATGCAGCCAAGAGGCCCATGATCACTCTGTATGAACTGCAGAGATCTACAGCTGAGGTGGGAGACTCTGTCCATGGGACAACAATCAGTCGTATATTGCACAAATCTGGCCTTTATGGAAGAGTGGCAAGAAGAAAGCCATTTATTAAAGATATCCATAAAAGTGTCGTTTAAAGTTTGCCACAAGCCACCTGGGAGACACACCAAACATGTGGAAGAAGGTGCTCTGGTCAGATGAAACCAAAATTGAACTTTTTGGCAACAATGCAAAATGTTATGTTTGGCGTAAAAGCAACACAGCTCATCACCCTGAACACCATCCCCACTGTCAAACATGGTGGTGGCAGCATCATGGTTTGGGCCTGCTTTTCTTCAGTAGGGACAGGGAAGATGGTTAAAATTGATGGGAAGATGGATGGAGCCAAATACAGGACCATTCTGGAAGAAAACCTGATGGAGTCTGCAAAAGACCTGAGACTGGGACGGAGATTTGTCTTCCAACAAGACAATGATCCAAAACATAAAGCAAAATCTACAATGGAATGGTTCAAAAATAAACATATCCAGGTGTTAGAATGGCCAAGTCAAAGTCCAGACCTGAATCCAATCGAGAATCTGTGGAAAGAACTGAAAACTGCTGTTCACAAATGCTCTCCATCCAACCTCACTGAGCTCGAGCTGTTTTGCAAGGAGGAATGGGAAAAAATTTCAGTCTCTCGATGTGCAAAACTGATAGAGACATACCCCAAGCGACTTACAGCTGTAATCGTAGCAAAAGGTGGCGCTACAAAGTATTAACTTAAGGGGGCTGAATAATTTTGCACGCCCAATTTTTCAGTTTTTGATTTGTTAAAAAAGTTTGAAATATCCAATAAATGTCGTTCCACTTCATGATTGTGTCCCACTTGTTGTTGATTCTTCACAAAAAAATACAGTTTTATATCTTTATGTTTGAAGCCTGAAATGTGGCAAAAGGTCGCAAAGTTCAAGGGGGCCGAATACTTTCGCAAGGCACTGTATGCAGACTGGCAGCTCCATGCAGACTGGCAGCTCTGGCTGCTCTATGCAGACTGGCAGCTCTGGCTGCTCTATGCAGACTGACAGCTCTGGCTGCTCTATGCAGACTGGCAGCTCCATGCAGACTGGCAGCTCTGGCTGCACTATGCAGACTGGCAGCTCCATGCAGACTGGCAGCTCTGGCTGCTCTATGCAGACTGGCAGCTCTATGCAGACTGGCAGCTCTGGCTGCTCCATGCAACCTGACAGCTCTGGCTGCTCCATGCAGACTGACAGCTCTGGCTGCTCCATGCAGACTGACAGCTCTGGCTGCTCCATGCAGACTGGCAGCTCTGGCTGCTCCATGCAGACTGGCAGCTCTGGCTGCTCCATACAGACTGGCAGCTCTGGCTGCTCCATACAGACTGGCAGCTCTGGCTGCTCCATGCAGACTGGCAGCTCTGGCTGCTCCATACAGACTGGCAGCTCTGGCTGCTCCATACAGACTGGCAGCTCTGGCTGCTCCATGCAGACTGACAGCTCTGGCTGAGCTGAACAGGCAGGAGACTCCGGCAGCGCTGGAGAGAAGGAAGGCTCTGGCTGCGCTAAACAGGCGGGAGACTCCGGCAGCGCAGGAGAGGAGAAAGGCTCCGACAGCGCTGAACAGGCGGGAGACTCCGGCAGCGCTGGAGGCGAGGCGCACTGTAGGCCTGATGCGTGGTGCTGGCACTGGTGGAACTGGACAGAGAACACGCACAGGAAGCCTGGTGCGGGGAGCTGCCACCGGAGGACTGGTGTGTAGAGGTGGCTCTGGATAGACCGGACCGTGCAGGCGCACTGGAGCTCTTGAGCACCAAGCCTGCCCAACCTTACCTGGCTCGATGCCCACTCTAGCCCGGCCAATACGAAGAGCTGGTATGAACCGCACCGGGCTATGCACCCGCACTGGAAACACCGTGCGCTCCATAGCATAACACGGTGCCTGCCCGGTCTCTCTAGCCCCCCGGTAAGCACAGGGAGTTTGCGCAGGTCTCCTACCTGGCATAGCCATACTCCCTGTGAGCCCCCAAGAAATTTTGGGGCCGACTCTCAGGCTTCCATCCGCGTCGCTGTGCTGCCTCCTCATACCAGCGCCTCTCCGCTTTCGCCGCCTCCAGTTCTTCCTTGGGGCGGCGAAATTCTCCAGGTTGAGCCCAGGGTCCTTTACCGTTCCAGTTCCTCCTCCCATCTCCAGGTGGTGCAACCTCTCCCACTGCAGCTGCTGCTGCTCCTGCTGCTGCTGTTGCCTGTTACCACGCCACTTGGTCCGGGTGTGGTGGGTGATTCTGTTACGGCTCTCTTCTATCTCCTCCTCTGACGAAGAGGTAGAACAAGGATCGGACCAAAATGCAGCGTGATGATGATTCATGATATATTTTAATGAAGGAAAACCTATACATACAGAAACTACAAAACTAACGAAATGAAATAATGAAAACCGAAACAGCCCTATCTGGTGCAAACGCAAAGACAGGAACAATCACCCACGAAAACACTCACAGAATATGGCTGCCGAAATATGGCTCCCAATCAGAGACAACGATAATCACCTGACTCTGATTGAGAACCGCCTCAGGCAGCCATAGACTACGTAGACACCCCACAAAACCCCTAAGACAAAAACACACCACAATAACCCATGTCACACCCTGGCCTGACCAAATAATTAAAGAAAACACAAAATACTAAGACCAAGGCGTGACACAGGCTGGTGAGTTATATATCCCTGTGTACTGTAGAGAAATAACCCAGCAGGCAGGTAAGTTATATATCCCTGTGTACTGTAGAGAAATAACCCAGCAGGCTTGTAACTTATATATCCCTGTGTACTGTAGAGAAATAACCCAGCAGGCTGGTGAGTTATATATCCCTGTGTACTGTAGAGAAATAACCCAGCAGGCTGGTGAGTTATATATCACTGTTATATAGAGAAATCACTGTGTACTGTAGAGAAATAACCCAGCAGGCCGGTGAGTTATATATCACTGTGTACTGTAGAGAAATAACCCAGCAGGCCGGTGAGTTATATATCACTGTGTACTGTAGAGAAATAACCCAGCAGGCTGGTGAGTTAATTATCACTGTGTACTTTAGAGAAATAACCCAGCACGCTGGTGAGTTATATATCACTGTGTACTGTAGAGAAATAACCCAGCAGGCTGGTGAGTTATATATCACTGTGTAATTTAGAGAAATAACCCAGCAGGCTGGTGAGTTATATATCACTGTGTACTGTAGAGAAATAACCCAGCAGGCTGGTGAGTTATATAGCCCATGTACTGTATAGAAATAATCCAGCAGGCTGGTAAGTTATATATCACTGTGTACTGTAGAGAAATAACCCAGCAGGCTGGTGAGTTATATATCCCTGTGTACTGTAGAGAAATAACCCAGCAGGCTGGTGAGTTATTTATCACTGTGTACTGGAGAGAAATAACCCAGCAGGCTGGTGAGTTATATATCACTGTGTACTTTAGAGAAATAACCCAGCAGGCTGGTGAGTTATATATCACTGTGTACTGTAGAGAAATAACCCAGCAGGCTGGTGAGTTATATATCCCGTGTACTGTAGAGAAATAACCCAGCAGGCTGGTGAGTTATATATCACTGTGTACTGGAGAGAAATAACCCAGCAGGCTGGTGAGTTATATATCCCTGTGTACTGTAGAGAAATAACCCAGCAGGCTGGTGAGTTATATATCACTGGGTACTTTAGAGAAATAACCCAGCAGGCTGGTGAGTTATATATCACTGTGTACTGTAGAGAAATAACCCAGCAGGCTGGTGAGTTATATATCACTGTGTACTTTAGAGAAATAACCCAGCCGACTGGTAAGTTATATATCCCTGTGTACTGTAGAGAAATAACCCAGCAGGCTGGTAAGTTATATATCCCTGTGTACTGTAGAGAAATAACCCAGCAGGCTGGTGAGTTATATATCCCTGTGTACTGTAGAGAAATATCCCAGCAGGCTGGTGAGTTATATATCCCTGTGTACTGTAGAGAAATATCCCAGCAGGCTGGTGAGTTGTATATCCCTGTGTACTGTAGAGAAATAACCCAGCAGGCTGGTGAGTTAATTATCACTGTGTACTTTAGAGAAATAACCCAGCAGGCTGGTGAGTTATATATCACTGTGTACTGTAGAGAAATAACCCAGCAGGCTGGTGAGTTAGTATCACTGTGTACTTTAGAGAAATAACCCAGCACGCTGGTGAGTTATATATCACTGTGTACTGTAGAGAAATAACCCAGCAGGCTGGTGAGTTATATATCACTGTGTAATTTAGAGAAATAACCCAGCAGGCTGGTGAGTTATATATCACTGTGTACTGTAGAAATAACCCAGCAGGCTGGTGAGTTATATAGCCCATGTACTGTATAGAAATAATCCAGCAGGCTGGTAAGTTATATATCACTGTGTACTGTAGAGAAATAACCCAGCAGGCTGGTGAGTTATATATCCCTGTGTACTGTAGAGAAATAACCCAGCAGGCTGGTGAGTTATTTATCACTGTGTACTGGAGAGAAATAACCCAGCAGGCTGGTGAGTTATATATCACTGTGTACTTTAGAGAAATAACCCAGCAGGCTGGTGAGTTATATATCACTGTGTACTGTAGAGAAATAACCCAGCAGGCTGGTGAGTTATATATCCCGTGTACTGTAGAGAAATAACCCAGCAGGCTGGTGAGTTATATATCACTGTGTACTGGAGAGAAATAACCCAGCAGGCATCCCTGTGTACTGTAGAGAAATAACCCAGCAGGCTGGTGATCACTGGGTACTTTAGAGAAATAACCCAGCAGGCTGGTGAGTTATATATCACTGTGTACTGTAGAGAAATAACCCAGCAGGCTGGTGAGTTATATATCACTGTGTACTTTAGAGAAATAACCCAGCCGACTGGTAAGTTATATATCCCTGTGTACTGTAGAGAAATAACCCAGCAGGCTGGTAAGTTATATATCCCTGTGTACTGTAGAGAAATAACCCAGCAGGCTGGTGAGTTATATATCCCTGTGTACTGTAGAGAAATATCCCAGCAGGCTGGTGAGTTATATATCCCTGTGTACTGTAGAGAAATATCCCAGCAGGCTGGTGAGTTGTATATCCCTGTGTACTGTAGAGAAATAACCCAGCAGGCTGGTGAGTTATATATCACTGTGTACTTTAGAGAAATAACCCAGCAGGCTGGTGAGTTATATATCCCTGTGTACTGTAGAGAAATAACCCAGCAGGCTGGTGAGTTATATATCCCTGTGTACTGTAGAGAAATAACCCAGCAGGCTGGTAATATATCACTGTGTACTTTAGAGAAATAACCCAGCAGGCTGGTGAGTTATATATCCTGTGTACTGTAGAGAAATAACCCAGCAGGCTGGTGAGTTATATATCACTGTGTACTTTAGAGAAATAACCCAGCAGGCTGGTGAGTTATATATCACTGTGTACTGTAGAGAAATAACCCAGCAGGCTGGTAAGTTATATATCCCTGTGTACTGTAGAGAAATAACCCAGCAGGCTGGTGAGTTATATATCCCTGTGTACTGTAGAGAAATAACCCAGCAGGCTGGTGAGTTATATATCCCTGTGTACTGTAGAGAAATATCCCAGCAGGCTGGTGAGTTATATATCCTGTGTACTGTAGAGAAATATCCCAGCAGGCTGGTGAGTTGTATATCCCTGTGTACTGTAGAGAAATAACCCAGCAGGCTGGTAAGTTATATATCCCTGTGTACTGTAGAGAAATAACCCAGCAGGTTGGTAAGTTATATATCCCTGTGTACTGTAGAGAAATAACCCAGCAGGCTGGTAAGTTATATATCCCTGTGTACTGTAGAGAAATAACCCAGCAGGCTGGTAAGTTATATAGCACTGTGTACTGTAGAGAAATAACCCAGCAGGCTGGTGAGTTATATATCCCTGTGTACTGTAGAGAAATAACCCAGCAGGCTGGTAACTTATATATCCCTGTGTACTGTAGAGAAATAACCCAGCAGGCTGGTGAGTTATATATCACTGTGTACTTTAGAGAAATAACCCAGCACGCTGGTGAGTTATATAGCCCGTGTACTGTATAGAAATAACCCAGCAGGCTGGTGAGTTATATATCACTGTGTAATTTAGAGAAATAACACAGCAGGCTGGTGAGTTATATATCACTGTGTACTGTAGAGAAATAACCCAGCAGGCTGGTGAGTTATATATCACTGTG
This sequence comes from Oncorhynchus tshawytscha, assembly GCF_018296145.1. Taxonomy (NCBI): domain Eukaryota; kingdom Metazoa; phylum Chordata; class Actinopteri; order Salmoniformes; family Salmonidae; genus Oncorhynchus; species Oncorhynchus tshawytscha. The sequence continues at coordinate 69,393,387 of NC_056436.1, read as the reverse complement.
TACTGTAGAGAAATAACACAGCAGGCTGGTGAGTTATATATCACTGTGTACTGTAGAGAAATAACCCAGCGGGCTGGTGAGTTATATATCACTGTGTACTGTAGAGAAATAACCCAGCGGGCTGGTGAGTTATATATCCTGTGTACTGTAGAGAAATAACCCAGCAGGCTGGTAAGTTATATATCACTGTATACCTACCATGCCTACCCCTTCCATCCCTACCCTACAATCCCTACCCTATGATTCCTGACATCTCTACCCTACCATCCCTACCCTATCATCCCTACCATCGCTACCCTATTAGCCCTACCCTACTATCAATACCATACCATCACTACTCCCCCTACCCTAGATCCCTACCCTAACATCCCTACCCTCCATATCCTCCCTACCCTACCAACCATACCAGCTCTACCCTACCATCCCTACCCCACCATTGCTCCCTTACCATCCCTACCATCCATACCATCCCTACCCTACCATCCCTTCAATCCCTACTCTACATCTCTACCATCCCTTCCCTACCTTACCATCTATGTCTTGGGGTTTGGGCCTAATATCCCTACTCTACTACCCCTACCATCCCTACCATCCATAACACCCCTACCCTACCATCTCTACCTTACTATTCTACCCTACAATCCCCACCCTCTCCTACCATTCCTATATGTGTCATTCTTACCCCTTCCATCCCTACCCTATTGTCCCTACCTAACCTACCCTACCATCCTTACCTCACTACCCTACCATCCCTACCCTACCATCCCTACCCAACCATCCCCACCCTACCATCCCTACAATCCCTACTCTACCATTCCAACCTTACCATCTCTAATGCCCCAACCCTACCACCCCTACCCTACCATCCCTACCCTACTAACCATACCATCCCTCCCCGACCATCCCTACCATCCATACCATCCCTACCCTACCATCCCTACAATCCCTACTCTACCATCCCTACCTTACCATCTCTAATGCCCCAACCCTACCATCCCTACCCTACCAACCCTACCATACCATCCCTACCCTACCATCTCTCCCTACCATCTCTATCCAACCCTACCATCCCTACTCTACCATCCCTATATACCATCCCTACCATTCCTATACCTACCATCCCTACCCCTTCTATCCCTACCCTACAATCCCCACCCTATGATTCCTGACATCTCTACCCTACCATCCCGACCCTATCATCCCTACCATCGCTACCCTATCATCCCTACCCTACTATCATTACCCTACCATCACTACCGCCCCTACCCTAGAGCCCTACCCTAACATCCATAACCTCCATATCCTCCCTACCCTCCATATCCTCCCTACCCTACCAACCCTACCCTACCAACCCTACCACCCATACCCTACCAACCCTACCATCTCTCTCCTACCATCCTTCCCTACCATCCCTACCATCCATACCATCCCTACCCTATCATTCCTGCCATCTCTACACTACCTTATCTACCCTATCATCCCTACCGTCGCTACCCTACCATCCCTACTCTACTATCTCCCCCCTACCATCACTACCTCCCCTACCCTAGATCCCTACCCTAACATCCCTACCCTCCATATCCTCCCTTCCCTACCAACCATACCAGCTCTACCCTACCATCCCTACCCCACCAACCCTCCCTTACCATCCCTACCATCCATACCACCCCTAAACAAAACATTTATTGCAAATTAGTTCGCAATGAGCCAGGCTGCCCAAACTGTTGCATATACTCTGACTCTGCGTGCAATGAACGCAAGAGAAATGACACAATTTCACCTGGTTAATATTGCCTGCTAACCTGGATTTCTTTTAGCTAAATATGCAGGTTTAAAAATATATACTTCTGTGTATTGATTTTAAGAAAGGCATCGGTGTTTATGGTTAGGTACAGTCGTCCAACGGTTGTGCTTTTTCGCAAATGCACTTTTGTTAAATCTTCCCCCAGTGTTGCATCGATTATATGCAATGCAGGACACGCTAGATAAACTAGTAATATCATCAAAGATGTGTAGTTATAACTGGTGATTATGATTGATTGATTGTTTTTTATAACATAAGTTTAATGCTAGTGTCATGACTGTCCTAACCAGGTCAGGTTACAGGAGACCACAACCCTACAGATGATCTTTCAACCCCAACAGAGGAGGAGAGATCTAGGGGTCTGAAGATGTGGGGGGTTTTATGGCCCCTGTTACTATGGAGAACCAGTCTCAGAACATTAAACATGAAATAAAGGGACTTTGGAACAATGGTTTCCGTCAGCCACAATGGTGGTCATGACGATAGATGGAATATGAAAATGTATGTCATTTTTATTTTATTATTAAAGGTTAATAGATGACATTATTACAAAAACACTGCAACGTGAAGAGTTTTCCTAGTAGATATTTGATGTTTATACTTTGTACGTTGTATGGAACATATCCAAATCAAAGAGAATGTTTTGGGGAAGATGAAATGTTAAGTTAGTTGTCTAAATTTGGATTTGAATCAAATCTAGACCTTGCCTCATTAACTTGGTACGCCCAGAGAATAGCCCTAAAGGCAGTTATGCCCACTTCTCACCCAAGGGTATAAAACCTGTGAGCATAGAATTTACAGAGAAGACTACGTGACCCAAGCTGCAGCAAGGTCTAAAAAGTCAACAAACCCAGAACGCAACGCTAGTTTGAAGACAAAGAAATCCTTTTCTACCCAAGCTACGGATGAGTAGCTGTCTCTAAGCGGGTGAATTCAAGTCGAACCACCCCTCCCACAAAAACAAAAAAACTATAACAAGACATAAAAAAGAACAATAAATCCCTCCCCTTTCCCCTTATTTTCATTCTTTGTGGGCTGACATTTATTTGGGTATTTGTACAAGGATATTTGTACTAAAATGCTTATTACAATAATAACATTGGTAAGTTGGTGTACAAAATGTCGCAGGTCTACTCTTTTCCCTGGCATGTCCCTTTAATGGGGCAATCTGTGATTGCTATGTACATCAATGTTTTACTTTTAAATGAGTGATACGTGCCCATTTATTCTTGAAGAATGTAACTTATTAATGCCTCATGAGTTTAGTTCGACTGACAAAACTTATTGGAACCCAAAATATAAGCTAGTTGTACTCCATTGTTTGCAAAAATGTAATTGTAAACAAACACTGAATAGCTTCAATGCATGATTAAAATTATAATTATCTCATGGATTGTCAGTCTTTGTATCCACAGTCCCGCCTATGAATTTAAAAGTGGTTACATTTGTCCAGCCCCATCCATATGCTGTTTACTCAAAATGGTGTTGGGGTGTCCACTTGGTTGTTGTTTGAACTGCAGATTGCCCCTTTCACTGTAAAACATTTTTTTTTTTGCTGTACAGATTGCTATTAGTTGCTATTGACAACTAAAAACATTCAGGAACAACCACACTAAAAATGAGAAAAGGTGTTATGATGTGGTGTAGTTGATATAAAGGTGACCTCTCTTTTGCCCTTCCCACTTTGAATGGTGTCATAGCAAAGGAAAGGGTTAGATGATAAACAGTAGGCCTACCTGTTCACGTCAGAGGACAATGCTACAATGACCAATGTAATGCCAAGCCATTTGCATGTAGCAAATATGAACCTTTGATTACGTCTCAGTGGTGTTCTCTCAAACGTTACACAACTATTTCTGCGACAGGAAATCAACCACAAAAGAAAGTTGAATCCTCTAAGGCCTGAGATGCGTGAAGTGGAGGAAGTCATGGTCCTGACTAAGTGCCAGGGAGAAACTGCTGACCCTTTCTGTAATCGCTTCTGAAATAACAGTTCTCCAAGAGCTCAGTATGGCTCTTGGATTCCAAGAAGCAGCAGCTCACCAGTCCCCTGAGAGAGGTTAATATTCACATTCTTAAAGGCTCTGCTAACCACCACAGCTCCTTTTTGCTTTTAACACCCTGGAGTTTTCACTTCATCTTTATGTTGGGTGTTATCTACTTGTCAGTGGTCGTGAGAAGGAGTGTGGCCAGGGCCGGACTGGGACCAGAAATTGCCCTGGCATTTCTAATACACCGCCCCATTTTTTTCCTCAAGGCCCCCACATCAGCCTTTTTTCCCCTTGAGGCCCCCATTATCAGCCAGATCATCATCATTTTGAGTTTAAAAAAAACACGTTTGACAGGCCCACCAGGCTAAAAATGGACTAGCCCATTTGGCATTTGCCTGAAATGCCAGATGGCCAGTCCACCGCTGAGTGTGGCACAGCACAGAAGAACAGAACCAGAACCAGTACCAAGAGAGTAGAGAGGGTATGAAGAGAAATATCTGCCAGTTCTACACTCTTAGAAAAAAGGTGCTATCTAGAACCTAAAATAGCTATTTAGCTGTCCTCATAGGAGAACCCTTTGAATAACCATTTTTTGTTCCAGGTAGAACCCTTTTGATTTAAAGGTAAAACCCTTTCCACAGATGGTTCTACATGGAACCCAAAATAGTTCTACCTGGAATCAAAAATGATTCTACCTGGAACCATGGCAGAGTTGTCAAACTCATTCCATGGAGGGCCCAGTGTCTGCAGGATTTTGTTTTCCTTTCAATTAAGACCAAGACAACCAGGTGTGGGGGGTTCCTCGCTAATTAGTGACCTTAATTCATCAATCAAGTACAAGGGAGGAGTGAAAACCCTTTGGGAACACTGTTTCTAATAGTGAACATTTCTCATCTTTGTCATAACTGATGGAAAAAGTGAGACTGCCACCAATATTCTTAATCTGATTTATTGGTTTTGTCATGCTGGCACTGTATCAGTATCAGTAGAGTGACCCATGTAAAAATGGAGGAATAATGGCATAATGGTATACAATCAAAACAATATTAAATCTCCCCTCAGAATAATCCACCCCCTGAATAACTCAACACTATTAGAATGGGAGGAAACGGCTATCAATTTTAAAAACAGTGTCATTACATGGCTGGCTGTCCACCTCTAGCCTCTCCCAGGGCAGCCTCCAGGTGATGCCAGGCCAGACCTTCACATCAGCAGTCAGCCTAACATGTCCCCCATAACTGTGGTATGTCCACCCATCACTGTAGCCCTCTGTACTGTACACACCACTAACAGTGAAATGAATGACATCAATATTTCATGAGGTGCTTGTCTTGGCCATATAATTTCCAACTGCAGGCAGCATACTCCCTTCGAAAATCTTTCGCTCAACGCAAGACTGTCTGCCGCATAGTTTTCATGTATCTGTGACCAGATTCATGTATCCCACCAGTGTGATGGGCGTCACTGTTGAATGATTAATGACATAGCCATATTACTGAGAGGGAGGTAAGACCCTCCCATTCAGACAACAGGCGAGCTGCTGCAGTGTGACATCAACGTAGGGCCGCTAACCGCCTGCCTCACCACCGTACCACGCCACCTGTCAGCTGGGCAGCCAGTCATGTGCAGAGACTGATGAATTAAGCACTCATACGGCTCCCTCTGTATTGCATGGCTGAGATTTTGTCCATCAGCTCAATAAAAAGGTATTTGTTACACAGTGTTCAACTCTACGTCCACTCTGATGGTTGGTGACTTTGTATGTTACCAAAACATTCTGTCTGAACAGTGGCGTAATAAAGCACATGCAGTGAAATTAAATGGTGATCATGTCATTACAGTAGAGTAACAGAAGAGTTGAGTAGCAGAACACACTCCTACAGTAGAGTAACAGAACATACTCCAACAGCAGAGTAACATATCATACTTCTACAGTAGAGAAACAAAACACACTCCAACAGGAGAGTAAAAGAACACCCCGCTACAGTAGAGTAACAGTACATACTCCTAAAGTAGAGTAACAGAACACACCCCTACAGAGGAGAAACCGAACATACTAATACAGAAGAGTAACAGAACATATTCATACAGTAGAGTAGCCGAACAACCTCATGTAGTAGAGTAAACAGAACATACTCATACAGTAGAATAAGAGTACATACTCCTACAGAAGTATGAGAGAACACACTTCTACAGTAGAGAAACATAACACACTTCTAAGGAAGAGAAACAGAACACACTCCAACAGTAGAGAAACAGAACACACTCCTACAGTAGAAAAAGTACGTACTTCAGCAGTAGAGTAACAGAACATACCCCTACAGTAGAGAAACAGAACATACTCCTAATGAAGAGTAACAGTACGTACTTCAGCAGTTAACAGCAGTAGAGAAAGAAAACATACTCCTAATGAAGAGTAACAGTACGTACTTCAGCAGTAGAGTAACAGAACATACCCCTACAGTAGAGTAACAGAACATACCCCTACAGTAGAGAAACAGAACATACTCCTACAGTAGAGTAACATAACCCATTCTTACAGTAAAGAAACAGAACACACTCCTACAGTAAAGAAACAGAACACACATGAGAGTAACATACCCACTCATACAGTAGAGTAACAGAACATACTCCAACAGTAGAGTAACAGAACACACTCTTTCAGTAGAGTAACAGAACACACTCATACAGTAGAGTAACAGAACACACTCCTACAGTAGAGTAACAGAACACACACCTACAGTAGAGTAACAGAACACACACCACAGTAGAGTAACAGAACACACTCCTACAGTAGAGTAACAGAACACACTCCTACAGTAGAGTAAAGAACACACTCCTACAGTAGAGTAACAGAACACACTCCTACAGTAGAGTAACAGAACACACTCCTACAGTAGAGTAACAGAACACACTCCTACAGTAGAGTAACAGAACACACTCCTACAGTCGAGTAACAGAACACACTCATTCAGTAGAGTAACAGAACACACTCCTACAGTAGAGTAACAGAACACACACCTACAGTAGAGTAACAGAACACACTCCCACAGTAGAGTAACAGAACACACTAATACAGTAGAGTAACAGAACACACTCCTACAGTAGAGTAAAAGAACACACTCCTACAGTAGAGTAACAGAACACACTCCTACAGTAGAGTAACAGAACACACTCCTACAGTCGAGTAACAGAACACACTCCTACAGTAGAGTAACAGAACACACTCCTACAGTCGAGTAACAGAACACACTCCTACAGTAGAGTAACAGAACACACTCCTACAGTAGAGTAACAGAACACACTCCTTGTCACACCCTGACCATAGTTTGCTTTGTATGTTTCTATGTTTTGTTTGGTCAGGGTGTGATCTGAGTGGGCATTCTATATTACATGTCTAGTTTGTCTATTTCTATGTTTGGCCTGATACGGTTCTCAATCAGAGGCAGGTGTTAGTCATTGTCTCTGATTGGGAACCATATTTAGGTAGCCTGTTTGGTGTTGGGTTTTGTGGGTGATTGTTCCTGTCTCTGTGTTTGCACCAGATAGGGCATTTTCACATTTCTTGTTTTGTTAGTCTATTCATGTATAGTTTCTTTATTAAAGAACCATGAATAATAACCACGCTGCGTTTTTCCGCCTCGCCTTCAACTCAAGAAAACCGTTACACTCCTACAGTAGAGTAAAATAACACACTCCTACAGTAGAGTAACAGAACATACTCCTACAGTAGAGTAACAGAACACACTCCTACAGTAGAGTAAAAGAACACACTCCTACAGTAGAGTAACAGAACACACTCCTACAGTAGAGTAACAGAACACACTCCTACAGTAGAGTAACAGAACACACTCCTACAGTAGAGTAACAGAACACACTCATTCAGTAGAGTAACAGAACACACTCATACAGTAGAGTAACAGAACACACACCTACAGTAGAGTAACAGAACACACTCCCACAGTAGAGTAACGGAACACACTCCTACAGTAGAGTAACGGAACACACTCCTACAGTAGAGTAACAGAACACACTCCTACAGTAGAGTAACAGAACACCTCCTACAGTAGAGTCCTCCTACAGTAGAGTAACAGAACACACTCCTACAGTAGAGTAACAGAACACACTCCTACAGTAGAGTAAAGAACACCCTCCTACAGTAGAGTAACAGAACACACTCCTACAGTAGAGTAACAGAACACACTCCTACAGTAGAGTAACAGAACACACTCCTACAGTAGAGTAACAGAACACACTCCTACAGTAGAGTAAAAGAACACACTCCTACAGTAGAGTAACAGAACACACTCCTACAGTAGAGTAACAGAACACACTCCTACAGTAGAGTAACAGAACACACTCCTACAGTAGAGTAACAGAACACACTCATTCAGTAGAGTAACAGAACACACTCATACAGTAGAGTAACAGAACACACACCTACAGTAGAGTAACAGAACACACTCCCACAGTAGAGTAACAGAACACACTCCTACAGTAGAGTAACGGAACACACTCCTACAGTAGAGTAACAGAACACACTCCTACAGTAGAGTAACAGAACACCCTCCTACAGTAGAGTAACAGAACACACTCCTACAGTAGAGTAACAGAACACACTCCTACAGTAGAGTAACAGAACACACTCCTACAGTAGAGTAACAGAACACACTCCCACAGTAGAGTAACAGAACACACTCCTACAGTAGAGTAACAGAACACACTCCTACAGTAGAGTAACAGAACACACTTACAGTAGAGTAACAGAACACACTCCCACAGTAGAGTAACAGAACACACTCCTACAGTAGAGTAACAGAACACACTTCTATAGTAGAGTAACAGAACACTATAATAGATGCTTTATTGGACCTTTGTGTTCTGCGTTTCCCAACATCCCCGTAGATGCACGGGCCTCATTGAAGATAGCCTTGGTTAATTGCCTTGCTCAAGGGCGTAATGGCAGGAGATGTTACATGGGATTAGAGTGGCTTTTAGTGTCAACTAGCCCAGGTGTTGAACCAGCAACCTTCCAGCTGCTGGTTTACCTCTCTAACCTCTAGGCTATTCCCAGTGACTGAATTTAGTGAGTGAAGTTGCAGATTTAGCAAATCTATGATTTTAGGTAAGGAAATCAGACCACACCACACAAATCCTAACCCAATGCATTTTTCATTACTCCTATATCAACAAACAAAGGAAAACATATCACTATTGTTAGTGAAGTGAGCTGCTACATTGTTTTCATCCAGTCTTAAAGCATAAATGATGCATCATCAGAATGACAGATGGAGAGATTGTTTCTAAACATTTGACTTGTAGCTGCAATGAGCCAAACTGTCTTGCTGCTCCCACACTGAGGTTGAATGGGATTTCTTTATTGGCAACATTGACATATCAAGTGAAAAATCGACATTATCCTCCATGATGTTTTGGAGTTTACAGTCACTATATTGATACCATTAAGACAGTTGTGCATCACTCTTCCTGATTTGATCATCGTTGCTCATGGCATGAGACATTAGGATGAGATCCCTCCCCCACAACCCTATGAGTTGTTGACATTAGAGAATGTCATAGGCTCCATTGTGCACTTGTACTTCATACAAGCCTATGTTTGTATGTGACTAATACTTAGGTTGAGTGCTAAATCATCATATGTTTGTCTTTCCAGTTCTGTTTCCCACTGTCCCTTGTTTCATTATCTTATTGTCTGGTTGATTTCACTTTGTTGTTTCTTCATAATTTGACTATTTTTGTTTTTGCATTATGGTGATATTGTAGGTCTGTTCAAGTACAGTTTTATAACAAAAATATGTCTTCCTTGTCTCTCTCTCTGGTGTTTTAGGCTTGCCCTCACACGACTTCCCTCACCGCCACAAGGAGGCGATAGGGGTTATATTTTCCAAAACCAACGCTCTTAAAAATATATTTTGGCATATACTATTGCTGTAGCCTACTGTTTCAGTTGTCAGTGTAATTATAGATACAGTCTTAAAAGAGTGTTCGTAAAATCATCCCTTGAGTTAACAGCACTTTTGGCGCTATCTGTTTCCCTGCAGGCGCTTGGTGCTGAAGAACAGCATCCTCGCGGAGTTAATGTCTCTGGATGCATGTTCAATGAGGGAGCGCGCGCGAGGGCTCTGGAACCGAACTCTTGCTGCGAGAGCTTCTCGTCGATTGCTGTAGTCTTCACAGCCACTCCAACACAACGCACATCATATGTGGAGCTTTTCCAATGCAATATGAGTGATTTATCTCATGAGGGGTGAGACAGCACTGTGGAAGGTGTAGAACAGGGGAGGACAGAGAGCCGTTTTGCAACCCCTTGGTTTTGACGAGTTCAGGATTCCCGGAAAATTGAAGTATTTTTGATCATCTAAAGTAGAGCGAATCTTCAGAATTTCGTCGGACTAGGGGATGGACATCCGAAGTAACTCAAACGAGTTCATTTTATGTCGACAAATGTTGGCTGTCGAATATCCTTGAAATTAAAAAGTGTGTGGTATCCGTCCTCACCGTTTTTTTTATTTGACTAAAGTAAAAAAAAAAAGAATGGTTCCGCAGTTTTTCCCGCTTTGTCTTGTGCTCTGATAATTTCATTTCAAACGTTGTGAGCTGACTTGAACCGGAGAGACCGTGCTTTATGCTGTAACACATTTAGAAAACAAACTCAAACATACTCAAACGACTGGATATACTTTATTGAAACCAGCTTCAATTGATAATCTGATTTTGTTGCAGGGATTGTCAAAATCAGGTGAGTGGCAACCTGAACCTGATAATACAAAATGTTCAATTGTGTGTGCGCGCGCCTGTGCGCACGTAATGCTTTAGAAGTTATGAGAATCAGAGAACAGACCATGGAAGTAAAGTCATGGTTTATCCACGTCCTGTTAGATTCCTTATTTGAAAACCTTGTATTGCATTGCTGTTCATTTGCATTGCTGTTCATTGCGCTGTTCATTTGTTCAAATGGTTTCAACAGAGAGATGTTGATTGTTTCATTTCATTTAAGCACCACCGCATCCTGGTTTGTGTGACCGTGGTGGTGCGATGCAGGCTGAGGCTGAATGAGGCAGTGGGTTTAATTATTGTGGTCGTTTAATGGTAGAGCGCACATCACTGGTGTCACCCAGAGTTACGGGCTACCGGTAAAGCAGGCTGTCTGGCCACATTGATTTATACAATAAAGTAACTCCATAGATCAGGTTCCGGACTAGAGATCGACTGCAGCCAGACTTTAACTGTCCCTTCCAGCGCCGCTGCCCATCAATTGACCTCTGCTGGAAAGTGGGAAGAGAGAACATAAGAAACGGATCAACCGCAAAAAGATGACCAATAGATGCGGGAATGTTCACCTTGTAAGGAAATATGTGTGCACACCTGAAGGTGTGTTGGACAACTTTATCTGCCAAAAATGTAGAGAACTGACTGCATTCCTGTCATCTGGTGACATGATTATCACATCTGTGATATGGTATTGCTGCTAGATTTAAGAGGCACTCTTGATATATTCAGTGAATATTGTAGGCTAAATTAAGGGATTTGCCTTTGACCTCAAATGACCAAACACTACAATCATGACATGAGAAAAGTGTAGGGAGGTAGATGTTTCATTTTCCCTACACAAAACATGCCATGTTTAAATCTTTATGTTAGAAAAAAAAGTTGACGTAAATTGGCCCCTATACACACAGTCTACAACTTTGCACCTTATTGCACCTTAATTAAGAAAGAGCTACTCTAACAAAGACTGAAGGACTCACCTGCACTATTTCTTCTATAGGAACGTATGGTAGGTAATAAGGTGCAATGTTAGGGTGTTATTACCTACCATATGCAGAAGCAATAGTGCAAGTGAGTCCTTCAGCCTCTGTTAGAGTATCTCTTTCTTCACAAACAATTCCTTTGGAAGAACAATTTGCTCCATAACTGACCCAGTATTAGACCTGCTGCCTGAATTCTTCCACCTCTTACATTGCTACAGTGATTGCCTTGGAGAATAGCTTTTCCAAGCAATTATAATATCACCCCTGTCCCTCTAGTTGTTCATGTAGGTGTCAGGTCACATGACCTATAAGGAGTGCCTGACAAGGGCCTGGCGAATGCAGACCAATAGTAAATAAACCAATAGTTATCTGTTGTCATTTGATGAGTATGTCTAATACAATGAAAAAGCTGATATTCATTCCTGAATTTCTATTTGCCTTGTATGCATAAGCGAGGTCATGCAAGGTTAAGCATATGTTCTGCCTCCGTGTGATAATTACAGCGTTACTACCACGTTATTCTTTGAACTGAGGATATGTATCATGGAAGATAAACACACATTGGTGCTCATGGAGCGAGGCCAACTTTAATACTTCCACAGGGCACGATGAGCAAGTTCCATTCTGCATTTCGGAAAGGTTATCTGAAGAAGACCATTTTTAACGGTAGATTGTTTCTGCTCTGGGGGTGTTAGGTCATTTTACTTCCGTTTAAGTACAAACGGTTATTTTGTAGGCCAAAGACAAGAAGCAGAGTTGACATGAGGGAATGATGTTCACATCTTTGCTGAACCTTCGCCCTTTTAGCTTTTATCTTTTAGCTGTCCATGTGATATGGTTCAAGTAAAACTGAATTTATCAAGAATTTTTGCTCATCTCATCCAATTACCATGGCATGACATGGACCTACTAGCCATCCCTGTAGATTCAACAGAAATATTCAACAGACAGGAGAACAATAAGTAATGCATACAGGAGTAATATATACAGCAGACAGGAGTAATACATACAGCATACAGGAGTAATACATACAGCATACAGGAGTAATATATACAGCATACAGGAGTAATATATACAGCATATATGAGTAATATATACAGCATACAGGAGTAATACATACAGCATACAGGAGTAATACATACAGCATACAGGAGTAATATATACAGCATACAGGAGTAATATATACAGCATACAGGAGTAATACATACAGCATACAGGAGTAATATATACAGCAGACATGAGTAATACATACAGCATACATGAGTAATACATACAGCATACAGGAGTAATACATACAGCATACATGAGTAATGCATACAGGAGTAATGCATACAGCATACATGAGTAATACATACAGCATACATGAGTAATACATACAGCATACAGGAGTAATACATACAGCATACATGAGTAATGCATACAGGAGTAATACATACAGCATACAGGAGTAATTCATACAGCATACAGGAGTAATACATACAGCATACAGGAGTAATACATACAGCAGACATGAGTAATACATACAGCATACAGGAGTAATACATTCAGCATACATGAGTAATGCAGACAGGAGAAATACATACAGCATACAGGAGTAATGCATACAGCATACATGAGTAATGCATACAGGAGTAATGCATACAGCATACATGAGTAATACATACAGCATACATGAGTAATACATACAGCATACAGGAGTAATACATACAGCATACATGAGTAATGCATACAGGAGTAATACATACAGCATACAGGAGTAATTCATACAGCATACAGGAGTAATACATACAGCATACATGAGTAATACATACAGCATACAGGAGTAATACATACAGCATACATGAGTAATATATACAGCATACATGAGTAATACATACAGGAGTAATACATACAGCATACAGGAGTAATACATACAGCATACAGGAGTAATATATACAGCAGACATGAGTAATACATACAGCATACAGGAGTAATACATACAGCATACATGAGTAATGCATACAGGAGTAATGCATACAGCATACAGGAGTAATGCATACAGGAGTAATGCATACAGCATACATGAGTAATATATACAGCATACAGGAGTAATATATACAGCATACAGGAGTAATATATACAGCAGACATGAGTAATATATACAGCATACATGAGTAATACATACAGCATACAGGAGTAATGCATACAGCATACATGAGTAATATATACAGCAGACATGAGTAATACATACAGCATACAGGAGTAATACATATAGCATACAGGAGTAATACATACAGCATACATGAGTAATGCATACAGGAGTAATACATACAGCATACAGGAGTAATTCATACAGCATACAGGAGTAATACATACAGCATACAGGAGTAATACATACAGCAGACATGAGTAATACATACAGCATACAGGAGTAATACATTCAGCATACATGAGTAATGCAGACAGGAGAAATACATACAGCATACAGGAGTAATGCATACAGCATACATGAGTAATGCATACAGGAGTAATGCATACAGCATACATGAGTAATACATACAGCATACATGAGTAATACATACAGCATACAGGAGTAATACATACAGCATACATGAGTAATGCATACAGGAGTAATACATACAGCATACAGGAGTAATATATACAGCAGACATGAGTAATACATACAGCATACAGGAGTAATACATACAGCATACATGAGTAATGCATACAGGAGTAATGCATACAGCATACAGGAGTAATGCATACAGGAGTAATGCATACAGCATACATGAGTAATATATACAGCATACAGGAGTAATATATACAGCATACAGGAGTAATATATACAGCAGACATGAGTAATATATACAGCATACATGAGTAATACATACAGCATACATGAGTAATACATACAGCATACATGAGTAATATATACAGCAGACATGAGTAATACATACAGCATACAGGAGTAATACATACAGCATACATGAGTAATACATACAGCATACATGAGTAATACATACAGGAGTAATGCATACAGCATACAGGGCTTTTGTGGAGCGATGGGTAACGATGCTTCGAGGGTGACTGTTGACGTGTGCAGAGCGTCCCTGGTTCCCTCCCAGGTCGGGGCGAGGGGACGGACGTAAAGTCTATACTGTTACACATACAACATACAGGAGTAATGCATATAGCATGCATGAGTATTGCATACAGGAGTAATGTATACAGCACACCGGAGTGATGCATACTTTATACAGGAGTAATGTATACACAAGTAATGCATACAGGAGTAATGCATACTTTATACAGGAGTAATGTATACACGAGTAATGCATACAGGAGTAATGCATAATTCATACAGGAGTAATGCATTGAGGAGTAATGCATTGAGGAGTAATGCATTTGCGAGTAATGTATACAGGAGTAATGCGTAAAGAAGCCTACAATGCCAAGGTACTGTATATGAAGACATATCCATTGAGTTCGTGTTGAACCAAACAGTAGAAGTTAACCTCTGTGTCCTCAGGAGACCAGTCCAGCACCCTATACTGTTATGGTGGCTCCTAGTCCCTCCAACAATATCAAGCAAAACGGTGTCTAAATGAAAACAGATGGAGGCACAAATCCCCAGGTGGTAGCAGGCTCACCTTAGCTGTGACCATTTATCACCGTCAACCTGTTCATCATAAAGACTTTACTTTTAAAGGGAGGGGAGCGCCCAGGCCCGGGCAAGATCACGGCTGAAATGTTAATTTATGATGTTCAATGGAGCTCTTTGGGTTTTATTGTTGACATCTATAACCACAAGGTTGAAATGAGTTTCCGCCAGATGCTTTTTATGGCATGTCAATGGGCAGCCGGCCCCTGTAGCGTGCCGGGACAGAGCAGCCCTCTACCGCTTCTACCACCTCTACCACCTCTACCACTTCTACCACCTAACCCCACCTCTACCACCTCTACCACCTCTACCACCTAACCCCACATCTACCAGCTCTACCACCTCTACCACTTCGACCACTTCTACCACCTCTACCGCCTAACCCCACCTCTACCACCTCTACCACCTCTACCAATTCTACCACCTCTACCACCTCTACCACTTCTACCACTTCTACCAACTCTACCACCTAACCCCACCTCTACCACCTCTACCACCTCTACCACCTAACCCCACCTCTACCAGCTCTACCACCTCTACCACTTCGACCACTTCTACCACCTCTACCGCCTAACCCCACCTCTACCAGCTCTACCACCTCTACCACTTCGACCACTTCTACCACCTCTACCGCCTAACCCCACCTCTACCACCTCTACCACCTCTACCAATTCTACCACCTCTACCACCTCTACCACTTCTACCACTCTACCCACCCTCTACCACTTCTAACCCCACTTCTACCAACTCTACCACCTAACCCCACCTCTACCAGCTCTACCACCTCTACCACTTCGACCACTTCTACCACCTCTACCGCCTAACCCCACCTCTACCACCTCTACCACCTCTACCACCCTACCACCTCTACCACCTCTACCACGTCTACCACCTCTACCACCTCTACCACTTAACCCCACCTCTACCACCTCTACCATTCTACCACCTCTACCACCTCTACCACTTCTACCACCTCTACCACCTCTACCACTTAACCCCACCTCTACCACTTCTACCACTTCTACCACCTAACCCCACCTCTACCACCTAACCCCACCTCTACCCCACCTCTACCACCTCTACCACCTCTTGTACTTCTACCACCTCTACCATCTCTACCACTTCTACCACCTCTACCACTTCCACCACCTCAACCACCTAACCCCACCTCTACCACCTCTATCACCTAACCCCACCTCTACCACTTCTACCACCTAACCCCACCTCTACCACCTAAACCCACCTATACCACCTTTACCACTTCTACCACCTCTACCACCTAACCCCACCTCTACCACCTCTACCAACTCTACCACTTCTACCACCTAAACCCACCTATACCACCTCTACCACCTCTACCACTTCTACCACCTCTACCACCTCTACCACCTAACCCCACCTCTACCACTTCTACCACTTCTACCACCTAACCCCACCTCTACCACCTCTACCACCTCTTGTACTTCTACCACCTCTACCATCTCTACCACTTCTACCACCTCTACCACTTCCACCACCTCTACCACCTAACCCCACCTCTACCACCTCTACCACCTAACCCCACCTCTACCACTTCTACCAACTAACCCCACCTCTACCATCTAAACTCACCTATACCACCTTTACCACTTCTACCACCTCTACCACCTAACCCCACCTCTACCACCTCTACCAACTCTACCACTTCTACCACCTAAACCCACCTATACCACCTTTACCACTTCTACAACCACTACCACCTAACCCCACCTCTACCAGCTAACCCCACCTATACCACCTAACCCCTCCTCTACCACCTCTACCACCTAACCCCACCTCTACCACCTCTACCACCTCTTGTACTTCTACCACCTCTACCATCTCTACCACTTCTACCACCTCTACCACTTCCTCTACCACCTAACCCCACCTCTACCACCTCTACCACCTAACCCCACCTCTACCACTTCTACCACCTAACCCCACCTCTACCACCTCTACCACCTCTACCACTTCTACCACCTCTACCACCTCTACCACTTCTACCACCTCTACCAACTCTACCACTTCTACCACCTAAACCCACCTATACCACCTTTACCACTTCTACAACCTCTACCACCTAACCCCACCTCTACCAGCTAACCCCACCTATACCACCTAACCCCTCCTCTACCACCGAACCCCACCTCTACCAGCTAACCCCACCTATACCACCTAACCCCTCCTCTACCACCAAACCTCACCTCTACCAACTAACCCCACCTCTACCACCTCTACCACCTAACCCCACCTCTACCACCTCTACCACCTCTTGTACTTCTACCACCTCTACCATCTCTACCACTTCTACCACCTCTACCACTTCCACCACCTCTACCACCTAACCCCACCTCTACCACCTCTACCACCTAACCCCACCTCTACCACTTCTACCAACTAACCCCACCTCTACCACCTAAACCCACCTATACCACCTTTACCACTTCTACCACCTCTACCACCTAACCCCACCTCTACCACCTCTACCAACTCTACCACTTCTACCACCTAAACCCACATATACCACCTTTACCACTTCTATAACCACTACCACCTAACCCCACCTCTACCAGCTAACCCCACCTATACCACCTAACCCCTCCTCTACCACCTCTACCACCTAACCCCACCTCTACCACCTCTACCACCTCTTGTACTTCTACCACCTCTACCATCTCTACCACTTCTACCACCTCTACCACTTCCACCACCTCTACCACCTAACCCCACCTCTACCACCTAACCCCACCTCTACCACATCTACCACCTAACCCCAACTCTACCACCTAAACCCACCTATACCACCTTTACCACTTCTACCACCTCTACCACCTAACCCCACCTCTACCACCTCTACCAACTCTACCACTTCTACCACCTAAACCCACCTATACCACCTTTACCACTTCTACAACCTCTACCACCTAACACCACCTCTACCAGCTAACCCCACCTATACCACCTAACCCCTCCTCTACCACCGAACCCCACCTCTACCAGCTAACCCCACCTATACCACCTAACCCCTCCCACTCTACCATCAAACCTCACCTCTACCAACTAACCCCACCTCTACCACCTCTACCACCTAACCCCACCTCTACCACTTCTACCACCTCTACCACTTCACCACCTCTACCACTTCGACCACCTCTACCACCTAACCCCACCTCTACCACCTAACCCCACCTCTACCACCTCTACCACCTCTTGTACTTCTACCACCTCTACCACCTCTACCACTTCTACCACCTCTACCACTTCTACCACCTCTACCACCTAACCCCACCTCTACCACCTCTACCACTTCTACCACCTCTACCACTTCTACCACCTCTACCACCTAACCCCACCTCTACCACCTAACCCCACCTGTACCACTTCTACCACCTAACCCCACCTCTACCACCTAACCCTACCTCTACCAGCTAACCCCACCTCTACCACCTCTTGCACTTCTACCACCTCTACCACTTCTACCACCTCTACCACTTCGACCACCTCTACCACCTAACCCCACCTCTACCACCTAACCCCACCTCTACCACCTCTACCACCTCTTGCACTTCTACCACCTCTACCACCTCTACCACTTCTACCACCTCTACCACTTCTACCACCTCTACCACCTAACCCCACCTCTACCACCTCTACCACTTCTACCACCTCTACCACTTCTACCACCTCTAACACCTAACCCCACCTCTACCACCTCTACCACCTACCACCTCCCCACCCTAACACCTAACCCCACCTACCACCTCTACCACCTAACCCCACCTGTACCACTTCTACCACCTAACCCCACCTCTACCACCTAACCCTACCTCTACCAGCTAACCCCACCTCTACCACCTCTTGCACTTCTACCACCTCTACAACCTCTACCACTTCTACCATCTCTACCACTTCTACCACCTCTACCACCTAACCCCACCTCTACCACCTAACCCCACCTCTACCACCTCTACCACCCTTGCACTTCTACCACCTCTACCACCTCTACCACTTCTACCACCTCTACCACCTCTACCACCTCTACCACCTAACCCCACCTCTACCACCTCTACCACTTGCACTTCTACCACCTCTACCACCTCTACCACTTCTACCACCTCCACCACTTCTACCACCTCTACCACCCCCACCTCTACCACCTCTACCACTTCTACCACCTCTACTACTTCTACCACCTCTACCACCTAACCCCACCTCTACCACCTCTACCACCTAACCCCACCTGTCTACCACCTCTACCACCCTAACCCCACCTCTACCACCTCTACCACTTCTACCACCTCTACCACCTCTACCACCTCTACCACCTAACCCCACCTCTACCACCTCTTAACCCCACCTCTACCACCTAACCTGTACCACCTCTACCACCTAACCCCACACCTCTACCACCTCTACCACTTCTACCACCTCTACCACCCTACCACTTCTACCACCTCTACCACTTCTACCACCTCTACCACCTAACCCCACCTCTACCACCTCTACCACCTCCCCACCTCTACCACTTCCTAACCCCACCTCTACCACCTACCACCTAACCCCACCTCTACCACCTAACCCCACCTAACCCCACCTCTACCACCTCTACCACTAACCCCACCCCTACCACCTCTACCACCTCTCTAACCCCACCTCTACCACTTCTACCACCTCTACCACCTACCACCTCTCTACCCCACTTCCACCACCTCTACCACCTCTACCACCTACCACCTCTACCACCTAACCCCACCTCTACCACCTCTACCACTTCTACCACCACCTCTACCACTTCTACCACCTCTACCCTAACCCCACTTCTACCACCTAACCCCCACCACCTCTACCACCTCTACCACCTAACCCCACCTCTACCACCTAACTACCTCTACCCACCCTCTACCACTAACCCACCTCTACCCACCACCTAACCCCACCTCTACCACCTAACCCCTACCACTCTACCACCTCTCTACCCTACCCTGAACCACCTCTACCACCTACCACCCCCACCCTACCACCTACCACCTAACCCCACCTCTACCACCTCTATCCCACCTCTACCACCACTACCACTTGAACTACCTCTACCACATCTACACCCTACCACCTCTACCACATCTACCACCTCTACCTAACCCCACCTCTACCACCTACCACCTCTACCACCTAACCCCACCTCTACCACTTCTACCACCTACCACCTAACCCCACCTCTACCTAACCCCACCTCTACCACCTCTACCACCTCTACCACCTAACCCCACCTCTACTCTACCCTCTACCACCACTACAACCTCTGCCACCACTAACCCCACCTCTACCACCTCTACCACCTACCCACCACCTTTACCCACCTCTACCACACCTAACCCCAACTAACCACCTCTACCACCTACCACCTCTCTACCACCACCTCTACCACCTAACCCCACCTCTACCATCTACCTCTACCAAACCCACCTCTACCACCTAACCCCACCTCTACCTCCTCTGCCACCTAACCCCAACTCTACCACTTCTACCACCTAACCCCACCTCTACCACCTAACCCCACCTCTACCACATCTACCACCTCTACTACTGAACCCCACCTCTACCGCCTAACCCCACCTCTACCACCTCTGCCACCTCTACAACCTAACCCCACCTCTACCACCTCTACCACCACTACAGCCTTAACTACCTCTACCACATCTACTACCTCTACTACCTCTACCACCTCTACCACCTAACCCCACCTCTACCTCTTCTACCACCACTACAACTTGCTACCTCTAACATCTACCACACCTCTACCACCTCTACCTCTACCACCCTCTACTACCTCTACCACCTCTACTACCTCTACTACCTCTACCACATCTACTACCTCTACCACCTCTACCACTTCTACCACCTCTATCACCTCTACCACCACTACAACCTGAACTACCTCTACCACCTCTACTACCTCTACCACCTAACCCCACCTCTACCACTTCTACCACCACTACAACCTTAACTACCTCTACCACCTCTACCTCTACTACCTCTACCACCTCTACCAGCTAACCCCACCTCTACCACCACTACAACCTGAACTACCTCTACCACCTCTACTACCTCTACTACCTCTACCACCTCTACCACCTAACCCCACCTCTACCACCTAACCCCACCTCTACCACCTCTACCACCACTACAACCTTAACTACCTCTACCACCTCTACCACCTAACCCCACCTCTACCACCTCTACCACCACTACAACCTGAACTACCTCTACCACCTCTACCACCCACCTCTACTACCTCTACCACCTAACCCCACCTCTACCACCTCTACCACCACTACAACCTGAACTACCTCTACCACCTCTACTACCTCTACCACCTCTACCACCTCTACCACCACTACAACCTGAACTACATCTACCACCTCTACTACCTCTACCACCTCTACTACCTAACCCCACCTCTACCACCACTACAACCTGAACTACCTCTACCACCTCTACTACCTCTACTACCTCTACCACCTAACCCCACCTCTACCACCTCTACCACCTAACCCCACCTCTACCACCTCTACCACCTAACCCTACCTCTACCACCTAACCCCACCTCCACCACCTAACCCCACCTCTACCACCTCTACCACCTAACCCCACCTCTACCACCTCTACCACCTCTACCACCTAACCCCACCTCTACCACCTCTACCACCTAACCCCACCTCTACCACCTCTACCACCTCTATTACCACTGCAACCTGAACTACCTCTACCACCTCTACCACCACTGCAACCTGAACTACCTCTACCACCTCTACCATCTAACTCCACCTTACCCCCACCTCTACCACCTAACCCCACCTCTACAACCTCTACCACCTAACCCCACCTCTATCACCTCGATCACCTAACACCACCTCTACCACCTCTACCAGCTAACCCCACCTATACCACTTCTACCACCTAACCCCACCTCTACCAGCTAACCCCTTCTCTACCACCTAACCCCACCTCTACCACCTCTACCACCTAACCCCACCTTTACCACCTCTACCACCTAACCCCACCTCTACCACCTCTACCACCTAACCCCACCTCTACCACCTCTATTACCACTGCAACCTGAACTACTCTACCACCTCTACCACCTCTACCACCTCTACCACCACTGCAACCTGAACTACCTCTACCACCTCTACCATCTCTACTACCTCTACTACCTCTACCACCTCTACCACCTAACCCCACCTCTACCACCTCTATCACCGTTACCTGCTGCTGTTCTCACATGGTTATATACATAATAATTGAAATGTGGTTGTCATTTGGAATTAGCCTTTGAGCAGGACGAGACTTTAAACCAGGACAAGTTGTGGGGGAAGTTGTTTATGTAAAGATAAATCACCCACCAAAGTGCTGAGACATGACTTCTCTTTGAGCTGCCACTGCCTGGAACATAGTCATACTTTTAACCAGCCACTCAATACATTTATTCACATGAATATTTTATGCAGGCATTTATAATTAAGTTTTACATGTGCAAATCCAGTTTTGAAGCATGCTTTGTAAGATCGCAGTACATAATAATCAAACCCCCAAAAGAGAGAGGTTACTTAGCATTTAATTGGCCTGTCTTGTGGCGGAGACTGGGTGGGCGCAGGCCATTGTGTGGAAGATAAACATTTGGAGGGCAACTTATTGTTTCATGTGCACAACTTGCATTATGCTCACGGGACTATGTGTCAATTGAATGAGCTGAATCTGGACCTCTGAGAGAATTTGCTGAGACAAAATGTTTCTGTGGAATTCTTAGTTAGATTAGGGATCATCAGTTCAAATTTATTTCATCAAGTGATTATTGTGATCTTATAATGAGCTTGATCATTTGTGAAATAAACTCAGCAAAAAAGAAACGTCCCTTTTTCAGGACCCTGTCTTTCAAAGATAATTTGTAAAAATCCAAATAACTTCACAGATCTTCATTGTAAAGGGTTTACACACAGTTTCCCATGCTTGTTCAATAAACCATAAACAATTAATGAACATGCACCTGTGGTAGGCAATAAAGGTCACAGTTATGAAAACTTAGGACACTAAAGAGGACTTTCTACTGATTCTGAAAAACACCAAAAGAAGAGGCCCATGGTCCCTGCTCATCTGTGTGAACGTGCCTTTGGCATGCTGCAAGGAGGCATGAGGACTGCAGATGTGGCCAGGGCAATAAATTGTGATGTCTGTACTGTGAGATGCCCAAGCCAGCGCTACAGGGAGACAGGACGGACAGCTGATCGTCCTCGCAGTGGCAGACCACGTGTAACAACACCTGCACAGAATCGGTACATCCGAACATCACACCTGCGGGACAGGTACAGGATGGCAACAACAACTGCCCGAGTTACACCAGGAACGCACAATCCCTCCATCAGTGCTCAGACTGTCCGCAATAGGCTGAGAGAGGCTGGACTGAGGGCTTGTAGGCCTGTTGTGAGGCAGGTCCTCACCAGACATCACCGGCAACAACGTCGCCTATGGACACAAACCCACCGTCGCTGGACCAGACAGGTGTGGCAAAAAGTGCTCTTCACTGAAGAGTCGTGGTTTTGTCTCACCAGGGGTGATGGTCGAATTCGCGTTTATTGTAGAAGGAATGAGCGCTACACCGAGGCCTGTACTCTGGAGCGGGTTCCATTTGGAGGTGGAGGGTCCGTCATGGTCTGGGGCAGTGTGTCACAGCATCCTCGGACTGAGCTTGTTGTCATTGCAGGCAATCTCAACGCTGTGCGTTACAGGGAAGACATCCTCCCTCATGTGGTACCCTTCCTGCAGGCTCATCCTGACATGTCCCTCCAGCATGACAATGCCACCAGCCATACTGCTCGTTCTGTGCGTGATTTCCTGCGAAATAGGAATGTCAGTCTTCTGCCATGGCCAGCGAAGAGCCCGAATCTCAATCCCATTGAGCACGTCTGGGACCTGTTGGATCGGAGGGTGAGGGCTAGTGCCATTCCCCCCAGAAATGTCCGGGAACTTGCAGGCGCCTTGATGGAAGAGTGGGGTAACATCTCACAGCAAAAACTGGCAAATCTGGTGCAGTCCATGAGGCGGAGATGCACTGCAGTACTTAATGCAGCTGGTGGCCACACCAGACACTGACTATTACTTTTCATTTTGACCCCACCCCCTTTGTTCAGGGACACACTATTCCATTTCTGTTAGTCACATGTCTGTGGAACTTGTTCAGTTTATGTCTCAGTTGTTGAGTCATGTTATGTTCATACAAATATTTACACAGTTTGCTGAAAATAAACACAGTTGACAGTGAGAGGACGTTTCTTCTTTGCTGAGTTTATATTAATAATCGTATTATTAAAATCCATTAGTTATTTATTCAATGTCTATGTTATGTAAGCTATTCCCTCTTTATGTCAGTTTTAATTATGTTGACATTTGCAATAAAGGGGAATATTGAATCTTGACAGAAGAGCCTTTTCTACTGTATTCGTTCTTTAATTAAAAGATGCATTATATCATAACACTATCACTACATCAATAATAACGCCACAAGTCATCCTGATGATCTGCAACCTTTTAAATCTGACACCAAGATGGAGGAGGCTGGGTTCTGTGTTGACTGGCTGTCGGTCAGACGCAGCATAGCCACAGCAGCAGCCTGGCCGTTTCCCCTTCATCTGGCGCTGGAGGTATGGCACAGTATGACACCTAAAATTGCAGGCCACAAAGTTAGCATCTCCAGCCCTGCAACAATGATCCCTGGCAAATGGAAGTCTGTCATTACAGCCTATAAATAGGGTGGCTAGAGGTACCACAGGAGGTCTACAGAAAGGCTGTCAATTAAAGGTGTTCCTTCTCAGGGAAAATCTTTCACCAGGCATTCCTCTCTGAACCTGCTATAGGGCATTGTTGGACACCCACGCAGCCTCGATTCTGACCCCACAGTTTCACACCATCGTCTACAGCAGGCTCCTACAGTGTATTTG
Source organism: Oncorhynchus tshawytscha (assembly GCF_018296145.1). NCBI lineage: Eukaryota > Metazoa > Chordata > Actinopteri > Salmoniformes > Salmonidae > Oncorhynchus > Oncorhynchus tshawytscha. The sequence goes on along the minus strand of NC_056436.1, from coordinate 69,368,167 downwards.
TGTGGAGTTTTATAGAATGCATTTAGCCTCCTTTGTACAGCCTTGCTTTGGAATAGTCCACCTGTTGTTAGGAAATACTGTTCTAAACAGATGCTGCACAATGCCAAATGGCTAATTAACATGCACAATAATCATCAATACCATTTGGCAGCAGGTTTCATTATTGGTGAACTGAATGAGCATGCTTATTATAGATAAGTATGACATAGCCATGAGACATATGCAGCTTCTATATGGGAAAGTCATGGCTAAAAAGATTCCTGGATCAAGGGTAATAAATGTCTGTTGCCTATGTTTGTCTTCCTCCAGTAGAGAAAACAAACAGGGTCACTTAGCTACACATGCAGGAACATGCAGAGCTATACACTAGGTCATTTAGAAAAGGAACCAAATTGGGTTATCACCCATTGCATTTGCATTCAGAGCTTTATCCGTGGATTGGATGAAGCGCAATGCTAGAGGCAGTATAGCAGTGATAGTGGGCTTGACTCTTCTCTCTTTCAGACACAACATCCTAGAGGCAGTATAGCAGTGATAGTGGGCTTGACTCTTCTCTTTTTCAGACACAACATCCTAGAGGCAGTATAGCAGTGATAGTGGGCTTGACTCTTCTCTCTTTCAGACACAACATCCTAGAGGCAGTATAGCAGTGATAGTGGGCTTGACTCTTCTCTCTTTCAGACACAACATCCTAGAGGCAGTATAGCAGTGATAGTGGGCTTGATTCTTCTCTCTTTCAGACACAACATCCTAGAGGCAGAATAGTGATAGATAGTGGGCTTGACTCTTCTCTCTTTCAGACACAACATCCTAGAGGCAGTATAGCAGTGATAGTGGGCTTGACTCTTCTCTCTTTCAGACACAACATCCTAGAGGCAGAATAGTGATGATAGTGTGCTTGACTCTTCTGTCTTTCAGACACAACATCCTAGAGGCAGTATAGCAGTGATAGTGGGCTTGACTCTTCTCTCTTTCAGACACAACATCCTAGAAGCAGAATAGTGATGATAGTGGGCTTGACTCTTCTCTCTGTCAGACACAACATCCTAGATGCAGTATAGTGATGATAGTGGGCTTGACTCTTCTCTCTTTCAGACACAACATCCTAGAGGCAGAATAGTGATGATAGTGGGCTTTGACCCTTCTATCTTTCAGACACATCCTAGAGGCAGTATAGCAGTGATAGTGGGCTTGATTCTTCTCTCTTTCAGACACAACATCCTAGAGGCAGAATAGTGATGATAGTGGGCTTGACTCTTCTCTAGATGCAGTATAGTGATGATAGTGGGCTTGACTCTTCTCTCTTTCAGACACAACATCCTAGAGGCAGAATAGTGATGATAGTGGGCTTGACCCTTCTCTCTTTCAGACTCAACATCCTAGAGGCAGTATAGCAGTGATAGTGGGCTTGACTCTTCTGTCTTTCAGACATAACATCCTAGAGGCAGTATAGCAGTGATAGTGGGCTTGACTCTTCTCTCTTTCAGACACAACATCCTAGATGCAGTAGAGTGATGATAGTGGGCTTGACTCTTCTCTCTTTCAGACACAACATCCTAGAGGCAGTATAGTGATGATGGTGGGCTTGACTCTTCTCTCTTTCAGACACAACATCCTAGAGGCAGTATAGTGATGATAGTGGGCTTGACTCTTCTCTCTTTCAGACACAACATCCTAAAGGCAGTACAGTGATGATAGTGGGCTTGACTCTTCTCTCTTTCAGACACAACATCCTAGAGGCAGAATAGTGATGATAGTGGGCTTGACTCTTCTCTCTTTCAGACACAACATCCTAGAGGCAGTATAGTGATGATAGTGGGCTTGACTCTTCTCTCTTTCAGACACAACATCCTAGAGGCAGTATAGTGATGATAGTGGGCTTGACTCTTCTGTCTTTCAGACACAACATACTAGAGGCAGTATAGTGATGATAGTGGGCTTGACTCTTCTGTCAGACACAACATCCTAGAGGCAGTATAGTGATGATAGTGGGCTTGACTCTTCTGTCAGACACAAGATGAGTATTTCTTTCTCAACTTTTACGTGTCCATTGTAAGCCTCTCCATCTGTTGTGTCTTTGGCTGTTTCTTCTCCTTCTTGGCTGACTCTAGGGTCACTGAGGAACGGGGGAACAATCTGTTCAGCTCCACTCCAGTTCTCCAGCCCCAACAGGGAGACGGCTTACAGTAGGAACGTTCACAAGGAATAATTCTCAAACACCTTCTCTCACCTCCTCTTCTCTCTCTCTCTCTCTCTCTCTCTTCTCTCTCTCTCTCTCTCTCTCTCTCTCTCTCTCTCTCTCTCTCTCTCTCTCTCTGTCTCTCTCTGTCTCTCTCTCTGTCTCTGTCTCTCTCTCTCTCTCTCTATTTCTGTCTGTCCATCCATTACTATTTAATATCCAAAGCTTCCTGATGAGCTAATGAACACAGTGTCTCAATGGTTACAGTAAACCCCACTAACTTTTGGAAAGCCTCATAAAGAAAGGCAGTGATTAGTAGATGGGTAACAATAACAAATCAGATATTGAATAGCTCTTTAAGCATGGTCTAGTTTATAGTTTATGCAGTGCATTATGTATGAAACCGCCCAGACACATCAAAGATACAGTCGTCCTGAACTGAGCTTCAGGACAGGACGGAAACTGTTCAGGGATGTTACCATGAGGCCATTGGTGATTTTAAAAACAGCTACAGTGTTTAGCGGCTGTGATGGGAGAGAACTGAGAATGGATCAACAACATTGCAGTGACTCTACAATAGAGTGAAAAGAAGAATACAATTATACAGAATAGACATTTTCCAAAACATGAATCCTGTATTCAACAAGGCACTAAAGTAACTGCAGAAAAAAAACAGCAAAGGAATACCCTTTTTGGCCTAAATGCAAAGTCTTATGGTTGGGGCAATTCCATTGGCTCTGTGCCGTTGCACCATGTATGTGGCCTCGCTATTGTTATTTTGCTGCTGCTGTTTAATTATTTGTTACTCCTATTTTCTACATATCTTTTTTTACTTATCTATTTTCTTACTTAACACGTTTTTCTTCTCAACGTCTTAAAGCGTTGTTGGTTAAGGGCTTGGTAAGTAAGCATTTCTCTGTAAGGTTGTTTCACCTGTTGTATTCGGGGCATGTGATGTATACAACACCTCAGTCAGTAAGTGATGAGCATAGTGGTGGCTGCGTCAGGGTACAGGAATGCTTGACGTCGGCAAAGACGGGGATAACAATAAACAGGAAGGAGCTAAGCATAGACACAATCCTAGAGGAAAACCTGCAGTCTGCTTTCCACCGGACACTGGGAGATGAATTCACCTTTCAGCAGGACAATAACCTACAACACAAGAACAAATCTACATTGGAGTTGCTTACCAAGAAGATAGTGAATGTAACTGAGTGGCCAAGTTACAGTTTTGACTTAAATATGCTTGAAAATCTATGGCAAGACTTGAACATTGCTGTCTGTCCATGATCCCCAACACCTTCACAGAGCTTCAAGACTTTTGAAAAGAATAATGGGAAACTATTGCACAATTCATGGTGTGCAAAGCTCTTAGAGACTTACTCCAAAACACTCACAGCTGTAGTCACTGCCAAAGGTTGTTTAAAAAAGACTTGGATTGACTCAGGGGTGGAAACTTATCTTAACAATTGTTATTTTTCATACATGTAAACTTTTTGTTTCTTCCATTTTGATATTAAATAGTAGATCAATGACCCCAAAAAATCACAACTAATTCATTTCAATCCCACTTTGTAATGCCACAAAAAACAAAATCAAAATCAAATTAATACTCATAATAGCCACTGTATGTGCTGTGTGAAATGGTTTTCAAAGAGTTGATGAAAAGACACAGAGGAGGATTGTGTCTGATTTCTCTTCCAGAAGGGGCCCTTCATGTAACATTATTGATGAGCTGGAAGAAGATACAGTGGTCCGACAAATAGATAAGCGATGGTACGACTTCAATGAATGAAAGGGACATTATTAAAGTGTTAAAAAGAGGTCCATTACAGAGCAGTCCTAACCAGCCAGGAACATATATGCCCTATATACTGGCCCTATATACTGGCCCTATATACTGGCCCCCATCTCTAATACCTTGCATGGGAGATTGTTGAGCTTTTACCTGCAACAGGACAGGTTGTTCTACACTGCTGCTGCCACCCACATTTTGTACAGCTCCCACTCTACTCTGAGGCCACTGCTAAAAAGCCAGCCTGTTGGCTGTGATTTGATTAGAAGTGGCTTAATGGTGCCATGTGTCACCTGGATATGCAATGTCCAAGCCTGCCATTCACTGCACTGGAAACACTGCACACCGTTTTCTACAGTAGATGATGGGACTTAAGCCTTCGTGGCTAAAACAATTATCTTTCGAAAGGTTTTCATAAGAATGGAAGCTGATTGATCTCAGATACAAAAGGTGAACAGCAGGAAATTTCAAGAATCCAATCCAGCCGTTATTGAGATCTTTTCTAATGAACTGATAGTGTACGAGGAAATGTCAAATGAATGCATTCTTATCTTCCCATTCATTTCCTACTGCTGATCCATCTTTGTACTACAGTGAATAGTAAATATTCATTAAACAAAGAAAAAGATGCAGATCTCTGATTCAGGGATTCAGGGAATGATTATTCATACAAAACATTATGTCAAGCCAGCCACAAACAAGGGACAAATACTGTCTGTTTAGTGGATGACTGAAAGGGTGGGCAGGTCTTTATCTGTGCCATGGCTGACATAATTAAAGCCATATAATCAATCCTGGTTACTAATCAACATATTGATGTGCAGCAGAATGCTTAATGGCAGGTATTGATGTCCCCTATGTGTGTGAGCAGGTATTGATGTCCCCTATGTGTGTGAGCAGGTATTGATGTCCCCTATGTGTGTGTGCAGGTATTGATGTCCCCTATGTGTGTGTGCAGGCATTGATGTCCCCTATGTGTGTGAGCAGGCATTGATGTCCCCTATGTGTGTGAGCAGGTATTGATGTCCCCTATGTGTGTGAGCAGGTATTGATGTCCCCTATGTGTGTGAGCAGGTATTGATGTCCCCTATGTGTGTGAGCAGGTATTGATGTCCCCTATGTGTGTGAGCAGGTATTGATGTCCCCTATGTGTGTGAGCAGGTATTGATGTCCCCTATGTGTGTGAGCAGGTATTGATGTCCCCTATGTGTGTGAGCAGGTATTGATGTCCCCTATGTGTGTGAGCAGGTATTGATGTCCCCTATGTGTGTGAGCAGGTATTGATGTCCCCTATGTGTGTGAGCAGGTATTGATGTCCCCTATGTGTGTGAGCAGGTATTGATGTCCCCTATGTGTGTGAGCAGGTATTGATGTCCCCTATGTGTGTGAGCAGGTATTGATGTCCCCTATGTGTGTGAGCAGGTATTGATGTCCCCAGGTATTGATGTATGTGTGTGAGCAGGTATTGATGTCCCCTATGTGTGTGAGCAGGTATTGATGTCCCCTATGTGTGTGAGCAGGTATTGATGTCCCCTATGTGTGTGAGCAGGTATTGATGTCCCCTATGTGTGTGAGCAGGTATTGATGTCCCCTATGTGTGTGAGCAGGTATTGATGTCCCCTATGTGTGTGAGCAGGTATTGATGTCCCCTATGTGTGTGAGCAGGTATTGATGTCCCCTATGTGTGTGAGCAGGTATTGATGTCCCCTATGTGTGTGAGCAGGTATTGATGTCCCCTATGTGTGTGAGCAGGTATTGATGTCCCCTATGTGTGTGAGCATTGATGTCCCTATGTGTGTGAGCAGGTGATTGATGTCCCCTATGTGTGTGAGCAGGTATTGATGTCCCCTATGTGTGTGAGCAGGTATTGATGTCCCCTATGTGTGTGAGCAGGTATTGATGTCCCCTATGTGTGTGAGCATTGATGTCCCCTATGTGTGTGAGCAGGATTGATGTCCCCTATGTGTGTGAGCAGGTATTGATGTCCCCTATGTGTTGAGGTATTGTCCCCTATGTGTGTGAGCATTGATGTCCCCTATGTGTGTGAGCAGGTATTGATGTCCCCTATGTGTGTGAGCAGGTATTGATGTCCCCTATATGTGTGTGAGCAGGTATTGATGTCCCCTATGTGTGTGAGCAGGTATTGATGTCCCCTATGTGTGTGAGCAGGCATTGATCCCCTATGTGTGTCCCCTATGTGTGTGAGCAGGTATTGATGTCCCCTATGTGTGTGAGCAGGCATTGATGTCCCCTATGTGTGTGAGCAGGTATTGATGTCCCCTATGTGTGTGAGCAGGTATTGATGTGAGCAGGTATTGATGTCCCCTATGTGTGTGAGCAGGTATTGATGTCCCCTATGTGTGTGAGCAGGTATTGATGTCCCCTATGTGTGTGAGCAGGCATTGATGTCCCCTATGTGTGTGAGCAGGTATTGATGTCCCCTATGTGTGTGAGCAGGTATTGATGTCCCCTATGTGTGTGAGCAGGTATTGATGTCCCCCTATTGATGTCCCCTATGTGTGAGCAGGTATTGATGTCCCCCCCTATGTGTGTGAGCAGGTATTGATGTCCCCTATGTGTGAGCAGGTATTGATGTCCCCAGGCAGGTATTGATGTCCCCTATGTGTGTGAGCAGGCATTGATGTCCCCTATGTGTGTGAGCAGGCATTGATGTCCCCTATGTGTGTGAGGTATTGATGTCCCCTATGTATTGATGTCCCCTATGTGTGTGAGCAGGTATTGATGTCCCCTATGTGTGTGAGCAGGTATTGATGTCCCCTATGTGTGTGAGCAGGCATTGAGGCAGGTATTGATGTCCCCTATGTGTGTGAGCAGGTATTGATGTCCCCTATGTGTGTGAGCAGGTATTGATGTCCCCTATGATGTGTGTGAGCAGGTATTGATGTCCCCTATGTGTGTGAGCAGGTATTGATGTCCCCTATGTGTGTGAGCAGGTATTGATGTCCCCTATGTGTGTGAGCAGGTATTGATGTCCCCTATGTGTGTGAGCAGGTATTGATGTCCCCTATGTGTGTGAGCAGGCATTGATGTCCCCTATGTGTGTGAGCAGGTATTGATGTCCCCTATGTGTGTGAGCAGGTATTGATGTCCCCTATGTGTGTGAGCAGGTATTGATGTCCCCTATGTGTGTGAGCAGGTATTGATGTCCCCTATGTGTGTGAGCAGGTATTGATGTCCCCTATGTGTGTGAGCATTGATGTCCCCTATTGAGGTATTGTCCCCTATGTGTGTGAGCAGGCATTGATGTCCCCTATGTGTGTGAGCAGGTATTGATGTCCCCTATGTGTGTGAGCAGGTATTGATGTCCCCTATGTGTGTGAGCAGGTATTGATGTCCCCTATGTGTGTGAGCAGGTATTGATGTCCCCTATGTGTGTGAGCAGGTATTGATGTCCCCTATGTGTGTGAGCAGGTATTGATGTCCCCTATGTGTGTGATGATGTGTGTGAGCAGGTATTGATGTCCCCTATGTGTGTGAGCAGGTATTGATGTCCCCTATGTGTGTGAGCAGGTATTGATGTCCCCTATGTGTGTGAGCAGGTATTGATGTCCCCTATGTGTGTGAGCAGGTATTGATGTCCCCTATGTGTGTGATGTCCCCTATGTGTGTATTGATGTCCCCTATGTGTGTGAGCAGGTATTGATGTCCCCTATTGAGCAGGTATTGATGTCCCCTATGTGTGTGAGCAGGTATTGATGTCCCCTATGTGTGTGAGCAGGTATTGATGTCCCCTATGTGTGTGAGCAGGTATTGATGTCCCCTATGTGTGTGAGCAGGTATTGATGTCCCCTATGTGTGTATTGATGTCCCCTAGGTGAGCAGGTGATGTCCCCAGGTGTGATTGATGTCCCCCAGGTATTGATGTCCCCTATGTGTGTGAGCAGGTATTGATGTCCCCTATGTGTGTGAGCAGGCATTGATGTCCCCTATGTGTGTGAGCAGGTATTGATGTCCCCTATGTGTGTGAGCAGGTATTGATGTCCCCTATGTGTGTGAGCAGGTATTGATGTCCCCTATGTGTGTGAGCAGGCATTGATGTCCCCTATGTGTGTGAGCAGGTATTGATGTCCCCTATGTGTGTGAGCAGGCATTGATGTCCCCTATGTGTGTGAGCAGGCATTGATGTCCCCTATGTGTGTGAGCAGGCATTGATGTCCCCTATGTGTGTGAGCAGGTATTGATGTCCCCTATGTGTGTGAGCAGGCATTGATGTCCCCTATGTGTGTGAGCAGGCATTGATGTCCCCTATGTGTGTGAGCAGGCATTGATGTCCCCTATGTGTGTGAGCAGGTATTGATGTCCCCTATGTGTGTGAGCAGGCATTGATGTCCCCTATGTGTGTGAGCAGGTATTGATGTCCCCTATGTGTGTGAGCAGGTATTGATGTCCCCTATGTGTGTGAGCAGGTATTGATGTCCCCTATGTGTGTGAGCAGGTATTGATGTCCCTATGTGTGTGAGCAGGTATTGATGTCCCCTATGTGTGTGAGCAGGCATTGATGTCCCCTATGTGTGTGAGCAGGTATTGATGTCCCCTATGTGTGTGAGGTATTGATGTCCCCTAGGCATTGATGTCCCCTATGTGTGTGAGCAGGTATTGATGTCCCCTATGTGTGTGAGCAGGTATTGATGTCCCCTATGTGTGTGTGAGCAGGTGAGCATTGATGTCCCCTATGTGTGTGAGCAGGCATTGATGTCCCCTATGTGTGTGAGCAGGCATTGATGTCCCCTATGTGTGTGAGCAGGCATTGATGTCCCCTATGTGTGTGAGCAGGCATTGATGTCCCCTATGTGTGTGAGCAGGCATTGATGTCCCCTATGTGTGAGCAGGTATTGATGTCCCCTATGTGTGTGAGCAGGCATTGATGTCCCCTATGTGTGTGAGCAGGCATTGATGTCCCCTATGTGTGTGAGCAGGCATTGATGTCCCCTATGTGTGTGAGCAGGCATTGATGTCCCTATGTGTGAGCAGGCATTGATGTCCCCTATGTGTGTGAGCAGGCATTGATGTCCCCTATGTGTGTGAGCAGGCATTGATGTCCCCTATGTGTGTGAGCAGGCATTGATGTCCCCTATGTGTGTGAGCAGGCATTGATGTCCCCTATGTGTGTGAGCAGGCATTGATGTCCCCTATGTGTGTGAGCAGGCATTGATGTCCCCTATGTGTGTGAGGTATTGATGTCCCCTATGTGTGTGGCAGGCATTGATGTCCCCTATGTGTGTGAGCAGGCATTGATGTCCCCTATGTGTGTGAGCAGGCATTGATGTCCCCTATGTGTGTGAGCAGGTATTGATGTCCCCTATGTGTGTGAGCAGGCATTGATGTCCCCTATGTGTGTGAGCAGGCATTGATGTCCCCTATGTGTGTGAGCAGGCATTGATGTCCCCTATGTGTGTGAGCAGGTATTGATGTCCCCTATGTGTGTGAGCAGGTATTGATGTCCCCTATTGATGTCCCCTATGTGTGTGAGCAGGCATTGATGTCCCCTATGTGTGTGAGCAGGCATTGATGTTCCCCCTATGTGTGTGAGCAGGCATTGATGTCCCCTATGTGTGTGAGCAGGTATTGATGTCCCCTATGTGTGTGAGCAGGCATTGATGTCCCCTATGTGTGTGAGCAGGCATTGATGTCCCCTATGTGTGTGAGCAGGCATTGATGTCCCCTATGTGTGTGAGCAGGCATTGATGTCCCCTATGTGTGTGAGCAGGCATTGATGTCCCCTATGTGTGTGAGCAGGCATTGATTTTTCCCCTATGTGTGTGAGCAGGCATTGATGTCCCCTATGTGTGTGAGCAGGCATTGATTTTCCCCTATGTGTGTGAGCAGGCATTGATTTTCCCCTATGTGTGTGAGCAGGCATGTGATTTTTCCCCTATGTGTGTGAGCAGGCATTGATTTTCCCCTATGTGTGTGAGCAGGTCCCCTATTGATTTTGTCCCCTATGTGTGTGAGCAGGCATTGATTTCCCCTATGTGTGTGAGCAGGCATTGATTTTCCCCTATGTGTGTGAGCAGGCATTGATTTTCCCCTATGTGTGTGAGCAGGCATTGATTTTCCCCTATGTGTGTGAGCAGGCATTGATTTTCCCCTATGTGTGTGAGCAGGCATTGATGTCCCCTATGTGTGTGAGCAGGCATTGATGTCCCCTATGTGTGTGAGCAGGCATTGATTTCCCCTATGTGTGTGAGGTATTGATTTCCCCTATGTGTGTGAGCATTGATGTCCCCTATGTGTGTGAGCAGGCATTGATGTCCCCTATGTGTGTGAGCAGGCATTGATGTCCCCTTTTTCCCCTATGTGTGTAGCAGGCATTGATTTCCCCTATGTGTGTGAGCAGGCATTGATTTCCCCTATGTGTGTGAGCAGGCATTGATGTTCCCCTATGTGTGTGAGCAGGCATTGATTTTCCCCTATGTGTGTGAGCAGGCATTGATTGATTTCCCCTATGTGTGTGAGCAGGCATTGATTTCCCCTATGGGTGTGAGCAGGCATTGATTTTCCCCTATGTGTGTGAGCAGGCTATTGCATTGATTTTCCCCTATGTGTGTGAGCAGGTCCCCTATGTGTGTGAGCAGGATTGATGTCCCCTATGTGTGTGAGCAGGCATTGATTTTCCCCTATGTGTGTGAGCAGGCATTGATTTCCCCTATGTGTGTGAGCAGGCATTGATTTTCCCCTATGTGTGTGAGCAGGCATTGATTTTCCCCTATGTGTGTGAGCAGGCATTGATTTTCCCCTATGTGTGTGAGCAGGCATTGATTTCCCCTATGTGTGTGAGCAGGCATTGATGTTTCCCCTATGTGTGTGAGCAGGCATTGATTTTCCCCTATGTGTGTGAGCAGGCATTGATTTTCCCCTATGTGTGTGAGCAGGCATTGATTTTCCCCTATGTGTGTGAGCAGGCATTGATTTTCCCCTATGTGTGTGAGCAGGCATTGATTTTCCCCTATGTGTGTGAGCAGGCATTGATTTTCCCCTATGTGTGTGAGCAGGCATTGATTTCCCCTATGTGTGTGAGCAGGCATTGATTTTCCCCTATGTGTGTGAGCAGGCATTGATTTTCCCTATGTGTGTGAGCAGGCATTGATTTTCCCCTATGTGTGTGAGCAGGCATTGATTTCCCCTATGTGTGTGAGCAGGCATTGATTTCCCCTATGTGTGTGAGCAGGCATTGATTTCCCCTATGTGTGTGGGCAGGCATTGATTTTCCCCTAAGTGTGTGAGCAGGCATTGATTTTCCCCTATGTGTGTGAGCAGGCATTGCTGGGACTGGGTTCACTGTGGCCAGCGCAAAAAAATCTATTTCTCCCCAGTCAGATTATCGTACAAAACTCTGTAATTTAACTCTTATGTGATGTGGAATGGAATGCCATCGGAATTCATGATGCGCACCTTATATCTATACCAATCACTACAACATGGGGTGTGTTTGCTCGTAACCTCTTTGTATGCTTTCTGTATATTTTCTCTCCTTATTCCCTCCTTCTCAGATGATTCCATTACTGCATTTCATTGCTCTTGTGAATATTAAACTGAGAGTAGGCTGTATCTGAAGTGACTGAGCTCAGTAGATTATGACGTCTGTATGTGCGTGTTGATGTATGCCATGCTAATAACGGCGTTCGTTCACTCCAGGGTTGTTCAGCAGCTGCTAATTGCTGTGACATAGTTCTCTACCTCCAGTAGCCCCCTCAGCCCAGGGCCAATGACACTGCTATCCTGGGATGGTCATGGGCAGGTCAGCCCATTCAGAGGGGCAGAGTGATGCTACTGCGGATGCTGCAGCTGTGAATACTGCCCATGCTACGCTGTCTATCCTCTCTTTCTCCTCTCCCCTCTCTTCTCTCTCCTTTCTTCTCTTTCTCCTCTCTCCTCTTTCTCCTCTCTCCTCTCTTCTCTCTCCTTTCTTCTCTTTCTCCTCTCTCCTCTTTCTCCTCTCTCCTCTTTCTCCTCTCTTCTCTACCCTCTCATCTCTCTCCTCACTCTCCTCTCCTCTCCTCTCCTCTCCTCTCCTCTCCTCTCCTCTCCTCTCCTCTCTCTCTCTCCTCTCTCCTCCTCTCCTCTCCTCTCCTCTCCTCCTCTCCTCTCCTCTCCTCTCCTCTCTCTCTGTCTATCATCTTTCCTCTCCTCTCTCTCTGTCTCATTCTCCTCTCTCCTCTCTCTCCTTTCTTTCTTCACTCTCTCTTCTCTCTCTGCTATTTCTCCTTTCTCTTCTCTTCTCTTTCCTTGCTCCTCTCTCTCCTCTCCCTGCTATTTCTCCTTTCTCTTCTCTTCTCTTTCCTTGCTCCTCTCTCTCCTCTCCCTTTTCTCTTTCCTCTCCCTCCTCTTTTCTCCCTTCTCTTCTCTACCTCTTCTCTTCATCTCTTCTCTTCTCTTCTCTTCTCTTCTCTTCTCTTCTCTTCTCTTCTCTTCTCTTCTCTTCTCTTCTCTTCTCTTCTCTTCTCTTCTCTTCTCTTCTCTCTCCTCTCCTCTCCTCTCTCTCTCCTCTCCTCTCCTCTCCTCTCCTCTCCTCTCCTCTCTTCTCTCTCTGTCTATCATCTTTCTCCTCTCTCCTCTCCTCTCTCTGCTCTCACTCTCCTCTCTCTCTTCTCCTTTCTTTCTTCACTCTCTCTTCTCTCTCTCCTATTTCTCCTTTCTCTCCTCTTCTCTTTCCTCGCTCCTCTCTCTTCTCTCCCTTTTCTCTTTCCTCTCCTTCCTCTCTCTCCTCTCTCTCCTCTCTCCCCTCTTCTCTCTTTCCTCTCCCTCCCCTCTGTCCTCTCCCTTCTATCTTTCCTCTCCCTCCTCTCTTTCCTCTCTCCTGTCTCTCTCCTCCCTCTCCTCTCTCCTGTCTCTCTCCTCCCTCTTCTCTCTTTCCTCTCTCCCCTCTTCTCCACAGCTCCCCCAGATTACTGCTTTGTCTAAAGGCTGAGGAGGAGGAGTGTTAGCTAGTTACTGCTGTGATATAGAGTCAAAGGAGGATGAAATGTTCTGGCAAAGAGACAGAGGTTGGAGCATATGTTCTCCAGTCCTCTGGCTGTATGAGGGAAATTATCTGACACACATTATTAGTCATCTTGTTAAGGCAAGTGCTTAACCTTCTGTGGCTGGGCTTGATAGGAGAGGTGGGGGTTCGCATATGGACCCTCATCCCTTCATAAACACACCTCCTCGTGAGCAGTGATTTGGATTTGGCCTAACTCTACATGTTACAAATGTTCACTTCTCTTGAAAAAAAGGCACAATGTGATCTCGTGTGCCTCCTGTAGCTCTGAAACGCACAGCATAGCCAGTATAAATGGTAACAGCAGGAAAGCGGCCTTGTTATTTCTTCTTACAGCTTCTCAAGAGCTCTCTTGGGGTGCACCAGTAGATCAATGTTTGTCCAAATGTCACATATTACCTGCAGCAAACCACATTCAGGTCTTGACATAGATGCACCAGACTGTGTGTGTGTGTGTGTGTGTGTGTGTGTGTGTGTGTGTGTGTGTGTGTGTGTGTGTGTGTGTGTGTGTGTGTGTGTGTGTGTGTGTGTGTGTGTGTGTGTGTGTGTGTGTGTGTGTGTGTGTGTGTGCTAGATACATTTCAATGTAGTGAATCAGCTCCCCTTAGCCATACTTTCAGTATTGATTTTTCCTAAACATTGTAAAGCAGTGTGTGTTTATATGCATGCTAGGGTTTAGCACCATTCAATTGTGCACATATTCATTGTCATAAAATGGGACATACAAGAGTTTGTGGTCAAGCAGGCTGTTGCAGCTTTCAGCACCAGAGGGGTGGACAGCTCCTCACTGCAGTAGGGTGAATTCTCAGATGTTTTTTGTTAGCACAGTGGACGTTATTATTAAGGTGTTATTATGTCACAAACCAACCAACAGATCGATTACAGAACAAGCTGTCTGTACATCACTAGCTCATCCACCACTTTACCCACACTTCTCCCACTATTCACAACCTCTCCCTAGCTGGCCTCTGCTATAGATTTATCAACCAGGTATTGATACGATGATGATTCAATTATGAGGTGAATATTAATAAACAAAACTGCGAAACATATTTATGGCAGTCCTTTGTCACCGCTCCATGACAATGTTGGCTCTGCCTGAGAACTTCAGCCAAGTCTTATTTAATTGAGACAAAATAACAGGAGTTATCTGGGATGGTTTTGTATTCAGCCCAGCTGAAATTCATCAACCAGGCAGCTGCTTTTATCCTTGGCTGTATACCCGTCAGTCCAGGCTACATGCAAGGTCTAAAGACTGGCATGATGTTGAATACATTATCCAAACTGAGGTCAGGACTTTGTTACACAGGGCTTTGTAACACAGGGCTTTGTAACACAGGGCTTTGTAACACAGGGCTTTGTAACACAGGGCTTTGTAACACAGGGCTTTGTAACACAGGACTTTGTAACACAGGGCTTTTAACACAGGACTTTGTAACACAGGACTTTGTAACACAGGACTTTGTAACACAGGGCTTTGTAACACAGGGCTTTGTAACACAGGACTTTGTAACACAGGACTTTGTAACACAGGACTTTGTAACACAGGACTTTGTAACACAGGGCTTTGTAACACAGGGCTTTGTAACACAGGGCTTTGTAACACAGGACTTTGTAACACAGGGCTTTGGGCTTTGTAACACAGGGCTTTGTAACACAGGGCTTTGTAACACAGGACTTTGTAACACAGGGCTTTGTAACACAGGGCTTTGTAACACAGGCTTTGTAACACAGGGCTTTGTAACACAGGGCTTTGTAACACAGGGCTTTGTAACACAGGGCTTTGTAAACTTTGTAACAGGGCTTTGTAACACCGGGCTTTGTAACACCGGGCTTTGTAACACCGGGCTTTGTAACACCGGGCTTTGTAACACCGGGCTTTGTAACACAGGGCTTTGTAACACAGGGCTTTGTAACACAGGCTTTGTAACACAGGGCTTTGTAACACAGGGCTTTGTAACACAGGGCTTTGTAACACAGGGCTTTGTAACACAGGGCTTTGTAACACAGGACTTTGTAACACAGGACTTTGTAACACAGGGCTTTGTAACACAGGGCTTTGTAACACAGGACTTTGTAACACCGGACTTTGTAACACAAAAAAGTGAACTAAACCAGGTATGTGACCAGAATTAAACAGGTATTATCACATATGATAGAGGGAATTAGAGTTGTTCTGATGAATAAAACATCGGATTTAGTATATGGAAAATCTTACTGACATTCATTATACTTGACAATATTCCAGGGTTCCTATGTTAGAATGTTCCAGTTCTGTTGGTATTGAGATATTACTTTTGAATATTGTTGATGCCTATTCTTGGAAACACTTTTCTTTGTACCTTCTTCAGTTGATTTTCTCAAAAGGATTTGATATGTTCAGCGTTATTAATTTTTTTTAAAAAGGTACTTTTACGGAAGCTTTAAATAAATATTTGATGAGCCACATTAGCAGAAGTTGGAGTGTATAAACCCCCTTTGAACCTCTTGGTTGTTGCAAAAGCCCATTTGAATTCTAATAGGAAGAACTGGAAATAGGCCAGTTCCATTTGAGTTGTTAGACTCCGTGTCGGCCTAGAAAACTTTTCTTAACACTTTTTACAGGTGAAACACAGTGTGCCAGTATTTGTGTTGGAGTACTTTTATATATGACTGTTAGGATGGTTGTACAAATATTACATGCTTTTTCAGCGTACTATCATTTTGTAGCACTCTTGTCATTTCCAGGCATTCTATAAGTAGTTCTAGTAAAGTCTGTGAATGTTTTCAGACAATATATAGTTTGATAATTCAACTGCCTGACAGAAGTTGATTTTGGTTAATGTGCTTGATTTGGATGAGATCACATTGAGTTGAGACCATCCCAAAAATGTATCTTAAATGGTTTTCTCAATACAATTTAACAAAATAATATTTCATTGGGTAATGTTTGTTTAGGATTGTGATTGTTCAGCTCCTCATGAAGGCAATCACATTACATGGCATGGTTTTAATAAGGGATCTGATGCGAGCCAGCAGTGACAGGGCTTGCTACTGATGGTGGTGGAGACAGAGACGAGAGAGAGATGAGAGAGGAGAAAAAGGGGGCTGTGTGGGCTGTGTGTTTCACCACTCACATATCTTGTTATGGGGGCAGTAGGGATCACTATAACGCTTGTGTGATATACAAATATGACTTATTGACTTATTCCACATTTTGTTGTGCTACAGCCTGAATACAAAATGGATTAAATATATATTTTTTGTCACCCATCTACACACAACACCTCGTAATGACAAGTGAAAACATGTTTTTAGATATTTTTCCAAGTTTATTGAACATGAAATACTGAAATAACCCCCGAGTCAATACTTTGTAAAAGCACCTTTGGCAGCTATTACAGCTGTGAGTCTTTCTGGGTTTGTCTCTAAGAACTTTCCATGCCTGGATTGTACAGCATTTGCCCATTATTATTTTCGCAACTCTTCAAGCTCTGTCAAATTGGTTTTTGATCATTGCTAGACACCCATTTTCAGGTCTTGCGATAGATTTTCAAGTAGATTTAGGTCAAAACTGTAACTTGGCCACTCAATAACATTCACTGTCTTATTGGTAAGCAATTTCAGTGCAGATTTGGTCTTGTGATTTAGGTTATTGTCTTGCTGAAAGGTGAATTCATCTCCCAATGTCTGGTGGAAAGCAGACTGAACCAGGTTTCCTCTAGGATTTTCCCTGTGCTTAGCTCCCTTCCATTTATTTTTTATCCTGAAATACTCTCCAGTCCTTAATGATTACACGCATACCCATAACATGATGCATCCACCACTATGCTTGAAAATATGGTACTCAGTAATGTGTTGAATTGGATTTTCCCGAAATATAACACTTTGTATTCAAGACAAAAAGTTAATTGCTTTACTTTAGTGCCTTGTTGCAAACAGGATGCATGCAAATGTTTATTCTGTACAGGTATCCTTCTTTTCACTCTGTCAATTAGGTTAGTATTGTGGCGTAACTACAATATTGTTGTTCATACTCAGTTTTCTCCTGTCACAGCCATTCATTTCGAACTGTTTTAAAGTCACCATTGGGCTCATGGTGAAATCCCTGAGCAGTTTCCTTCCTCTTCGGCAACTGAGTTAGGAAGGATGCCTGTATCTTTGTAGTGACTTTGTAGTGAATCTGTGTTTGAAATTCACTGTTTGACTGATGGACCATACAGATAATTGTATGTTTGGGGTACAGAGATCATGCAAAACACTATTATTGCACACAGAGTGAGTTCATGCAACTTAGTATGTGTTTTTAGCTTGCTAAATAAAAAGCTATATACAGAGATACAGTAGCCTATTAGCCACGTTATGACTGACCTTTGATCATTGCCCTTTGCTAGATTGATTGTTTTGACATTCCCAGCCTTAGTTACATTAGTCCGTTTTTGTCCAATATATGTGACCCACCACATGTATTAGGTCCAAATGTCGCAAAATTTCAAATGGTGTTTTATTTTATTTTTTATATAAAATGTATTTTTTACATGGAATCCAATTGGTAATTACAGTCTTGTCTCATCACTGCAACTCCCGTATGGACTCGGGAGAAGCGAAGGTCGAGAGCCGCGCGTCTTCCGAAACAAGCTGCACTGCTTTTTGACACAATGCCCACTTAACCCGTAAGTCAGCCACACCAATGGGTCGGAGGAAACACCGTACACCTGGCGAACATGTCAGCGTGCACTGCACCCGGCCCGCCACAGGAGTCGCTAGTTCATGATGGGACAAGGACATCCCTGCCAGCCAAACCCTCCCCCAACCCGGACGATGCTGGGCCAATTGTGTGCCGCACCATGGGTCTCCCGGTCATGGCCGGCTGCGACAGAGCCTGGACTCGAACCCAGAATCTGTAGTGGCACAGTGCCTTGGGAGGCCCCAACATTTGCTTTCTAACCCTCTCGCGTGTTCTCTCTGTCTCCATCAACAAGGTTTCCATGTCTGCTCCACACAGACCAGAGAAGTAAGCGGGCGAGCAATGCATCATGGTCATTGTAGTTAATTATCAGGTTGTCTGCGCTAAACTATGTCGAATATTGTTTGGACTTGATCTGATTTATCGCTACAAAAAACTGAGCATCAAGCACACAGAAAAAAATGAAGGAAATGGAATTCAAATAATTGAACCTATGTCAGTCAATTAGTTATTTAAAAACGACATTATTAGTAAACCTATAAATTTCACACAGATAAGCATTACAATTGTTTCTTTTTTTTAAAGGGAAATGTGTGATTGGTACATCCATTTTTTAACTAAATTATATTGGTTTGAACCGCAGATTGCCCCTTTAAAGTAAGGACGTGATTTTGGAATCTGTAGAATAAAAGCTTCACCTGTGCTTTAGAAAAGATCCCATTTTTTCGTGCACCACTATTGTATAGTGTTGAATGGGTGCAGGTGCAGGGTTAATTGTGGCCTAGCTCTGTATCCCTGTAACAACGGGGAAGGTGAGAAATGGCCAGAATCAATGCAAAGGATCCAATGAACAAGCCACTCAGCTGCTTTCTGCCTGCTGTCTTTTATAACTCTTAAATGGTGCTGTAACCGTGATATATGGTGAGTAATGAACTGCTGAACAGGTGTTTGAGCATCCATGATCAGACACAGTGTGCCAACCAGCCAACACACTCTGTGTATAGAGTATGACTGTATGTCACAACATTGGGGTTTGCGTGGGTTAAACAGATCAGTATGTAATGGCCATGCAGTGTCACACAGGTTAGACCTGGATGTTGTTTACTTTCTGAATGGCTCTTTACAACCGTTTCACTTCTGCAAGAATCCCACCAGGTTGGGACTTACACGTCTATGTGGAGGGATGTATTACTGGAGGTATGTGTTACTGGAGGGATGTGTTACTGGAGGGATGTGTTACTGGAGGCATGTGTTACTGGAGGCATGTGTTACTGGAGGGATGTGTTACTGGAGGGATGTGTTACTGGAGGGATGTGTTACTGGAGGGATGTGTTACTGGAGGGTTGTGTTACTGGAGGGTTGTGTTACTGGAGGGTTGTGTTACTGGAGGGTTGTGTTACTGGAGGGTTGTGTTACTGGAGGGTTGTGTTACTGGAGGGATGTGTTACTGGAGGGTTGTGTTACTGGAGGGTTGTGTTACTGGAGGGTTGTTGTATGTGTTACTGCAGGGATGTGTTACTGGAGGGATGTGTTACTGGAGGGTGGTGTTATGTGTTACTGGAGGGATGTGTTACTGGAGGTATGTGTTACTGGAGGTATGTGTTACTGGAGGGGTGTGTTACTGGAGGGAATGTTACTGGAGGGATGTGTTGCTGAAGGTATGTGTTACTGGAGGGAGTGTTACTGGAGAGATGTGTTACTGGAGGGATGTGGTATGTGTTACTGGAGGTATGTGTTACTGGAGGTATGTGTTACTGGAGGGATGTGTTACTCAACACTTAGTGATGTATTTTCCCTCTCACCGAGGCCCAGTCAGTGGAGTGACTTTGGAGTGATTGAGTCCTGTCAGA
This sequence comes from Oncorhynchus tshawytscha, assembly GCF_018296145.1. NCBI lineage: Eukaryota > Metazoa > Chordata > Actinopteri > Salmoniformes > Salmonidae > Oncorhynchus > Oncorhynchus tshawytscha. Next base: position 69,348,676 of record NC_056436.1, on the reverse strand, counting down.
TGGAGTGGGCTGCTCCACTGATGGCCTGGTGGCTGTATCGGTGTTCCTTTGTGGCTGTGTAGCTGTGTTGCTGTGTAGGTGTGTGGCTGTGTAGCTGTGTTTAAAGAGTTGCTGTGTAGCTGTGCAGCTGTGCAGCTGTGCAGCTGTGTTGCTGTGTAGCTGAGTAGCTGTGTGGCTGTGTAGCTGTGTAGATGTGTAGCTGTGTGGTGGTGTAGCTGTGTAGCTGGGTTGCTTTGTCACTGGATAGCTGTGTATCTGTGGTGCTGTGTGCCTGTGTTGCTGTGTTAATGTTTAGCTGTGTAGCTTTGTAACTGTGTAGCTGTGTTGCTGTGTAGCTGTTTAGCTGTGTTGTTCTGTAGCTGTGTAGCTGAGTAGCTGTGTGGCTGTGTTGATGTGTGGATCTGTGGCTGTGTAGCTGTGTTGCTGGGTGGCTGTGTAACTGTGTAGCTGTGTTGCTGCGTAGCTGTGTAGCTGTGTAGCTGAGTAACTGTGATGCTGTGTTGCCATGTGGCCGTGTGGCTGTGTAGCTGTTTAGCTGTGTAGTAGTGTGGCTGTGTGGTTGTGTGGCTGTGTAGCTGTGTGGCTGTGTAGCTCTGTAGCTGTGTTGCTGTTTGTCTGTGTAGCTGTGTTTCTGTGTTGCTGAGTAGCTGTGTTGCTGTGTAGATGTGTAGCTCTGTTGCTGTGTAGCTGTGTAGCTGAGTAGCTTGGTTGGTGTGTTGCTGTGCAGCTGTGTAGCCATTTAGCTGTGTTGTTGTGTGCTGTGTAGATCTGTAGCTGCATTGCTGTGTAGCTGTGTAGCTGAGTAGCTGTGTAGCTGTGTTGCTGTGTAGCTGTGTAGATGGGTGGCTGTGTGAATGTGTAGCTGTGTTTATGTGTGGGTGTGTAGCCGTGTTAATGTGTAGCTGTGTAGCTGTGGTGCTGTGTAGCTGTTTACCTGTGTTGCTGTGTAGCTGAGTAGCTGTGTTGCTGTGTAGCCGTGTAGCTGAGTAACTGTGTTGCTGTGTAGCCATGTTGCTATGTAGCTGTGTAGCTGAGTAGCTATGTTGGTGTGTTGCTGTCTTGCTGTGTAGATGTGTGGCTGTGTAGCTGTGTTACTGTGTAGCTGAGCAGCTGTGTTGCTGTTTAGCTGTGTGGCTGTGTAGCATTTAGCTGTGTTGTTGTGTGCTGTGTAGATGTGTTGCTATGTTGCTGTGTAGCTGTGTTAATGTGTAGCTGACTAGCTGTGTTGCTGTGTAGCTGTGTAGATCGGTGGTTGTGTAGCTGTGTGGCTGTGTAGCCGTGTAGCTGTGTTAATGTGTAGCTATGGTGCTGTGTAGCTGTTTAGCTGTGTAGCTGTGTAGCTGTGTTGCTGTGTAGCTATGTGACTGTGTGACTGTGTAGCTGTGTTACTGTGTAGCTGTGTAGCTGAGTATCTGTGTAGCTGTGTAGATGGGTGGCTGTGTGAATGTGTAGCTGTGTTTATGTGTGGGTGTGTAGCCGTGTTAATGTGTAGCTGTGTAGCTGTGGTGCTGTGTAGCTGTTTACATGTGTTGCTGTGTAGCTGAGTAGCTGTGTTGCTGTGTAGCCGTGTAGCTGAGTAACTGTGTTGCTGTGTAGCCATGTTGGTGTGTTGCTGTCTTGCTGTGTAGATGTGTGGCTGTGTAGCTGTGTTACTGTGTAGCTGAGCAGCTGTGTTGCTGTTTAGCTGTGTGGCTGTGTAGCATTTAGCTGTGTTGCTGCGTAGCTGTGTAGCTGTGTAGCTGAGTAACTGTGATGCTGTGTTGCCATGTGGCCGTGTGGCTGTGTAGCTGTTTAGCTGTGTAGTAGTGTGGCTGTGTGGTTGTGTGGCTGTGTAGCTGTGTGGCTGTGTAGCTCTGTAGCTGTGTTGCTGTTTGTCTGTGTAGCTGTGTTTCTGTGTTGCTGAGTAGCTGTGTTGCTGTGTAGATGTGTAGCTCTGTTGCTGTGTAGCTGTGTAGCTGAGTAGCTTGGTTGGTGTGTTGCTGTGCAGCTGTGTAGCCATTTAGCTGTGTTGTTGTGTGCTGTGTAGATCTGTAGCTGCATTGCTGTGTAGCTGTGTAGCTGAGTAGCTGTGTAGCTGTGTTGCTGTGTAGCTGTGTAGATGGGTGGCTGTGTGAATGTGTAGCTGTGTTAATGTGTAGCTGTGTAGCTGTGGTGCTGTGTAGCTGTTTACCTGTGTTGCTGTGTAGCTGAGTAGCTGTGTTGCTGTGTAGCCGTGTAGCTGAGTAACTGTGTTGCTGTGTAGCCATGTTGCTATGTAGCTGTGTAGCTGAGTAGCTATGTTGGTGTGTTGCTGTCTTGCTGTTTAGCTGTGTGGCTGTGTAGCATTTAGCTGTGTTGTTGTGTGCTGTGTAGATGTGTTGCTATGTTGCTGTGTAGCTGTGTTAATGTGTAGCTGACTAGCTGTGTTGCTGTGTAGCTGTGTAGATCGGTGGTTGTGTAGCTGTGTGGCTGTGTAGCCGTGTAGCTGTGTTAATGTGTAGCTATGGTGCTGTGTAGCTGTTTAGCTGTGTAGCTGTGTAGCTGTGTTGCTGTGTAGCTATGTGGCTGTGTGACTGTAGCTGTGTTACTGTGTAGCTGTGTAGCTGAGTATCTGTGTTGCTGTGTAGCAGTGTTGCCATGTGGCTGTGTGGCTGTGTAGTAGTGTGGCTGTGTGGCTGTGTAGCTGTGTGGCTGTGTTGCTGTTTGTCTGTGTAGCTGTGTTGCTATGTAGCTGTGTAGATGTGTGGCTGTGTAGCTGTGTAGCTATGTAACTGTGTAGCTGAGTAGCTGTGTGGCTGTGTTGCTGTGTAGCTGTGTAGCCATTTAGCTGTGTTGTTGTGTGCTGTGTAGATGTGTAGCTACGTTGCTGTGTAGCTGTGTAGCTGTGTAGCCGTGTTAATGTGTAGCTGTGTAGCTGTGTAACTGTGTTGCTGTGTAGCTGTGTTAATGTGTAGCTGTGTTAATGTGTAGCTGTGTAGCTGTGTAGATGTGTTGGTGTGTTGCTGTGTAGGTCTGAGGCTGTGTAGCTGAGTAGCTGTGTGGCTGTTTTGGTGTGTTGGTGTGTTGCTGTGTAGCTGTTTAGATGTGTGACTGTGTAGTTGTGTTACTGTGTAGCTGTGTTGTTGTGTGCTGTGTAGATGTGTAGCTACGTTGCTGTGTAGCTGTGTAGCCGTGTTAATGTGTAGCTGTGTAGCTGAGTAGCTGTGTAGCTGTGTAGATGGGTGGCTGTGTAGCTGTGGTGTTGTGTAGCTGTGTTAATGTGTAGCTGTGTTAATGTATAGCTGTGTAGATGTGTGGCTGTGTAGCTGTGTTTCTGTGTAGCTGTGTTGCTGTGTGGCCGTGTTGCCATATGGCGGTGTAGCTGTTTGGCTGTGTAGTAGTGTGGCTGTGTAGCTGTGTAACTGTTTTGCTGTGTAGCCATGTTGCTGTGTGGCCGTGTAGCTGTGTAGCTCTGTAGCTGTGTAACTGTGTAGCTGTGTGGCTGTGTAGCCGTGTGGCTGTGTAGATGTGTAGCTGTGTGGGTGTGTTGGTGTGTTGCTGTATGGCTGTGTTGGTGTGTGGCTGTGTTGGTGTGTTGCTGTGTAGCTGTGATGGTGTGTAGCTATATTGGTGTGTAGCTGTGTAGCTGTTAAGCTGTGTTGCTTTGTTCCCGGATAGCTGTGTAGATTTGTGGCTGTGTAGCTGTGTGTCTGTGTTGTGTAGCTGTGTAGATTTGTGGCTGTGTAGGTGTGTTGCTGTGTAGCTGTGTAGATGGGTGCTTGTGTAGCTTTGTGGCTGTTTAGCTGTGTAGCTGTGTAGATGTGTAGCTGTTAAGCTGTTTTGCTTTGTGGCTGGATAGATGTGTAGCTGTGTTGCTCTTTTGATTTGTGACTGTGTAGCTCTGTGGCTATGTTGTGTAGCTGTGTAGCTGTGTGGCTGTGTAGCTGAGTAGCTGTGTTGCTGTGTGGCTGTGTAGCTGTGTTGCTGTGTAGCTGTGTTGTCGTGTGGCTGTGTGGCTGTTTGGCTGTGTAGCTGTGTAGCAGTGTGGCTGTGTGGCTGTGTTGCTGTGCGGCTGTGCAGCCGTGTAGCCGTTTTGCCGTGTAGCCGTATAGCCTTGTGGCTGCGTGGCCATGTGGCTGTGTGCTTGAGGAGCATGGCTGGATCCTCTGTCTCCAAAGCCGTCTGAAGCACACAGCAACTCTTCGTGGTCTGAGTGGAGCCCGGAACGGCCAGATGGTGGTACAATCTGACTGCTGGTGCTTTATTCCCAGCACATACTGCTGGTCATGGGAGACAGTGGGCTACACCATTGGTCTCTCAGAGGGGGCTGGTTGAAGATTGTGTTGTCCACAGATAATGGTCTGCCGCCTGGCCGGTCTAATAACTGGCTACCACCGTCACACAGACATCTAATCTCTGCAGGGCTGTAGACTGTAGAGTTGTAGACTGTAGAGTTGTAGACCTGTAGACTGTAGAGCTGTAGACTGTAGAGCTGTAGAGCTGTAGACTGTAGAGCTGTAGACCGTAGAGTTGTAGACTGTAGAGCTGCAGGGCTGTAGAGCTGCAGGGCTGTAGACTGTAGAGTTGTAGACTGTAGAGTTGTAGACTGTAGAGTTGTAGACTGTAGAGCTGCAGGGCTGTAGAGCTGCAGGGCTGTAGACTGTAGAGCTGTAGACTGTAGAGTTGTAGACTGTAGAGTTGTAGACTGTAGAGCTGCAGGGCTGTAGGCTGTAGAGTTGTAGACTGTAGAGTTATAGACTGTAGAGTTGTAGACTGTAGAGTTGCAGGGCTGTAGGCTGTAGAGTTGTAGACTGTAGAGCTGTAGACTGCAGAGCTACAGGGTTGTAGACTGTAGAGTTGTATACTGTAGAGTTGTAGGCTGTAGAGTTGTAGACTGTAGAGCTGTAGACTGTAGAGCTGTAGACTGTAGAGCTGTAGACTGTAGAGTTGTAGACTGTAGAGCTGCAGGGCTGTAGATCTGCAGGGCTGTAGACTGTAGAGTTGTAGACTGTGGAGTTGTAGACTGTAGAGTTGTAGACTGTAGAGTTGCAGGGCTGTAGGCTGTAGAGTTGTAGACTGTAGAGCTGTAGACTGTAGAGCTGCAGGGTTGTAGACTGTAGTGTTGTAGACTGTAGAGTTGTAGGATGTAGAGTTGTAGACTGTAGAGTTGTAGACTGTAGAGCTGTAGACTGTAGAGCTGCAGGGTTGTAGACTGTATAGTTGTAGACTGTAGAGTTGTAGACTGTAGAGCTGTAGACTGTAGAGCTGCAGGGCTGTAGGCTGTAGAGTTGTAGACTGTAGAGCTGCAGGGCTGTAGACTGTAGAGTTGTAGACTGTAGAGTTGTAGGCTGTAGAGTTGTAGACTGTAGAGTTGTAGACTGTAGAGTTGTAGACTGTAGAGTTGTAGGCTGTAGAGTTGTAGACTGTAGAGTTGTAGACTGTAGAGCTGTAGACTGTAGAGCTGCAGGGCTGTAGGCTGTAGAGTTGTAGACTGTAGAGCTGCAGGGCTGTAGACTGTAGAGTTGTAGACTGTAGAGCTGCAGACTGTAGAGTTGTAGACTGTAGAGCTGCAGGGCTGTAGACTGCAGAGTTGTAGACTGTAGAGCTGTAGACTGTAGAGCTGCAGGGCTGTAGAGTTGTAGACTGTAGAGCTGCAGGGCTGTAGACTGTAGAGTTGTAGACTGTAGAGCTGCAGGGCTGTAGACTGTAGAGTTGTAGACTGGAGAGCTGCAGGGCTGTAGGCTGTAGACTGTAGAGTTGTAGACTGTAGAGCTGTAGACTGTAGAGCTGCAGGGCTGTAGACCATAGAGTTGTAGACTGTAGAGCTGCAGGGCTGTAGGCTGTAGAGTTGTAGACTGTAGAGTTGCAGGCTGTAGAGTTGTAGACTGTAGAGTTGTAGACTGTAGAGTTGTAGGCTGACTGTAGAGTTGTAGACTGTAGAGTTGTAGACTGTAGAGCTGTAGACTGTAGAGCTGCAGGGCTGTAGGCTGTAGAGTTGTAGACTGTAGAGCTGTAGACTGTAGAGCTGCAGGGCTGTAGACCATAGAGTTGTAGACTGTAGAGCTGCAGGGCTGTAGGCTGTAGAGTTGTAGACTGTAGAGTTGTGCTGTAGAGTTGTAGACTGTAGAGTTGTAGACTGTAGAGCTGTAGACTGTAGAGCTGCAGGGCTGTAGGCTGTAGACTGTAGAGCTGTAGACTGTAGAGCTGCAGGGCTGTAGCATAGAGTTGTAGACTGTAGAGCTGCAGGGCTGTAGGCTGTAGAGTTGTAGACTGTAGAGGGCTGTGTAGAGCTGTAGACTGTAGAGCTGCAGGGCTGTAGGCTGTAGAGTTGTAGACTGTGGAGCTGCAGACTGTAGAACTGTAGAGTTGTAGACTGTAGAGCTGCAGGGCTGTAGACTGTAGAGCTGTAGACTGTAGAGTTGTAGACTGTAGAGCTGCAGGGCTGTAGACTGTCGAGTTGTAGACTGTAGAGCTGCAGGGCTGTAGACTGTAGAGTTGTAGACTGTAGAGCTGTAGACTGTAGAGCTGTAGACTGTAGAGCTGTAGAGCTGCAGGGCTGTAGAGCTGCAGGGCTGTAGACTGTAGAGCTGTAGGCTGTAGAGCTGCAGGGCTGTAGGCTGTAGAGTTGTAGACTGTAGAGCTGTAGACTGTAGAGCTGCAGGGCTGTAGGCTGTAGAGTTGTAGACTGTGGAGCTGTAGACTGTAGAACTGTAGAGTTGTAGACTGTAGAGCTGCAGGGCTGTAGACTGTAGAGCTGTAGACTGTAGAGTTGTAGACTGTAGAGCTGCAGGGCTGTAGACTGTCGAGTTGTAGACTGTAGAGCTGCAGGGCTGTAGACTGTAGAGTTGTAGACTGTAGAGCTGTAGACTGTAGAGCTGTAGACTGTAGACTGTAGAGTTGTAGACTGTAGAGCTGCAGGGCTGTAGACTGTAGAGTTGTAGACTGTAGAGCTGTAGACTGTAGAGCTGTAGACTGTAGAGTTGTAGACTGTAGAGCTGCAGGGCTGTAGACTGTAGAGTTGTAGACTGTAGAGCTGCAGGGCTGTAGACTGTACAGTTGTAGACTGTAGAGCTGCAGGGCTGTAGGCTGTAAAGTTGTAGACTGTAGAGCTGCAGGGCTGTAGACTGTAGAGCTGCAGGGCTGTAGACTGTAGAGCTGTAGAATGTAGTCAATCTGCCACGTTACACCCCAATTTACAATTCACTTACTTCTGAATTCAAGGGGGATTTCAAACCACTGTGTCTCTTCTGTGGTGAATTCCACTTTGGAACTTGTTGCCCATTTTAAAGAACGTGCTCCAACCAGCAGATCATTAACTTTGAAAACCTTAAGAGGACATATGGTTATAGAAATGCTTTGGGAAAGGAGCGATACCTCACATTTCAACGAACTAAGCAGAAAACCGTCTTTCTTGCACTAGTGAGTGTTCCTTTTAGAAGGATGACTGTTATAGACTACAGTTAGTACTAACGCTTGGCATTACCTGGGGATTTGGTCATGTTAGAGGTTTTAGAGGTTCTACAAAATGATTTATGAGAAGAAGGCGTAAGGAAAAACCATCCGTTTTAGTGTGCAGACCTCAATCCTCTTCATTCTGAGAGATGAGAAAGTGTTACAGTTAGATCAGTACAATTAGACATCACAGTAGTAGATTGTCATACCAGGGCTCAGCGGGGTACTACAGCATGTCTTCATGGGACAGTTTTAGAAAGTGGGAACCCCTAAATATTTGATGGCCAGATACTTGGAAAGAGGGCCTAATGGCCCGCAGTCTGCAAACCATGTATACTGTATTGGATAGAAATAGCATCTTGTTGTTGTATTTACTCACATGGTTCTGTAAGTAGATGGATGATCTGTGTGTGGTGTTTAAAGGGCTCCTGCTGGGGTTGGGTTGTTCACAGGGAGAGGCATACAGTATCATACAGATGTAGGATCTTCATTTGAGACAGTTTTCTACAGCAGGAAAATAATCCTGCAGCAGCAGAAAATATGAATTATTATGTGGATTAAAATGAATGGACATTTTTGTTGTGTTTTGCTACTGTTTTGTTTCTTAAGGGAGTCTGAAAGTGGAAATTCCAAACTTCAGAAACGTCTTTATACATCAAATACAGTAGAGTTTTAAACATTGGACGCGTTTAAAGGAAAGTTCTTCTGCAAGAGGGTGATCAAATTAAGATCCTACATCTGTAGGTCTGGCCTTGTGCTCTCATCAGTGGCATCCCAACAGTCCTTTTGTCTCTAGGGATCCTTTTTGAATTGAGTAAGGCGAGCCCTGGTACCCTTTACTCATGTCCTGGACAGTAAAAAAGAGGCACCAAAGCTGCTGTCCAGTCCCTGTGATTTATGTTGGTCTTATCCCAGAGCCTGATTTACATGTTTGTTCTGCCCGGTAACTCATGGCAGGGGTTCAACTTAATACTAACAATGGAACTATCTTTGTGTCCTTGACAGCAGGTGAAATAAGTTGTAGACAAACTCTGGCCCAGAACTCACTGTGAAGGTACGTTTCCAATGACTGGTTGAGCGCTTATGGAGGAAATAATGCCTGGTTGAGCGCTTATGGAGGAAATAATGCCTGGTTGAGCGCTTATGGAGGAAATAATGCCTGGTTGAGCTCTTACGGAGGAAATAATGCCTGCTTGAGCTCTTACGGAGGAAATAATGCCTGGTTGAGCTCTTACGGAGGAAATAATGCCTGGTTGAGCTCTTACGGAGGAAATAATGCCTGGTTGAGCTCTTACGGAGGAAATAATGCCTGGTTGAGCTCTTACGGAGGAAATAATGCCTGGTTGAGCTCTTACGGAGGAAATAATGCCTGGTTGAGCTCTTGCGGAGGAAATAATGCCTGGTTTTGCAAACATTTAATTTCACAGTCATAATTTTACATGTTCATTCTTAGCCTATTTTTGTTAATCGTGATTCTTGTTCAAACCTTTATGGCCATCTAAGGCCGGCTATACACACATTATATCAAGCCAGGCAGCATCCAACCTCTTTCATAATGGGAGTCTTGGGAGACAGAAAAGAGTAGACGAGAAAAGACAGCAGCAGCAGTAGTACACTGTCCTGTGAAAGTATGCATGTTGAGGTCATCATCTCCGCTGCATGACACAGAAACCTCCCTTCCTAAAATTAGAAGTTCAAAGTCAGAGTGAGGCGAGCACAGCTTTCGGTCCACAGATCAAATGATGCCCCTGCCCTTCTCTCCCTCTCTTTAAAAGGCTCAAAGAGAAAAAGATACGTGGGCTAACATTTGTTGTTCCTCACTCTCTCTGGTTTAATGCGACTGCTACATGCCTCTCCCTCCACCCAGAGCAAGACGAGGCAATAATGTTTCTCATTCCAGATGCCTGATGTACTGATGGGAGGGGGATGGGGGGATTTACAGGATTTACTAAACACAATGGGACAATGGAACAGTGAAGGGTAATGGTTTTGCCTCTTGGTACAGGGGTTTTCAAGTCTTATTACTTCTGCATTTCTGTTCTACCTGATAATGAATTGCACCCACCTGGTGTCCAGGGTCTAAATCAGTCCCTGATTACAGGGGAATATTGAAAAAAAGCAGTGGAAGCAGGGCCACTAAAACCTTGTTCACACAGCAGGCTTTAAAGGAAGCCCATTGTTACCTTAAGTCCATTGTTTTCAGTCCCTAACTGTTTTGCTTGTCAGCAATCAGGTTTTCAAGATATGTAACTTTCAAAATACAGAAATCATCCCTGTACGATGCAAACACAAACGCAGCATCATACAGGGAGGGTTCCTGTGTTATGAAAGTTACATATCTATACTGTTAATGTGCCAATGTGAGCTAGACTTAATAAGAACCACAGGAGAAGTAGTAACCCTATATTAACCATGTGTGTATTCACTATATTATGTAGACGTTGATGAGGATATGGATATAGCTGTTTGGATGCAAGGCACTGAGTGTGAAATTTTTTGTCACACACCATTGTGTGTGTGTGTGTGTGAGGGTGTGTGTGTGTTTTTGTGTGTGTGTCTGTGTGTATGCCTGCGTTTGTGTGAGAGAGAGAGCATGTGTGTGTTCTAGGTTTGAACTCACATTCAGTAGGTTATTTTAGTTGTGCAACGGTAAAGGCTTGTTTTTCACCACCGCTCAGTGTCTGAGATAGAATGGATTATTTGGAGACAAATGTAGTGGGTTTTTAAAAAAGAACTGTCAGTGGAAAGCTTTTAACAAAGAATTGCCTTTGGTAGGAGAAAATAAATAAGCATAAAGAAAGCCACTTCTGCAGATAGAGAATGTTTTTGGAGAGATATTTGTTCCTGTTTGTGACAACCCACAAATAGTGATTTCTCAGATTCCTCTATTGTTTGTGGAAACAGCTGAAATTAGTTTCTTCCTCCTCCTCTTCCTTCTCCAGCTGTGGGCAACGCTTTCACACATTGCAGTGAGGGAGAAAACTGTTGAAATATATTTCTCTGTCAGCGAGATCTCTAATTCACGTGGCTGAATGGAAATAATATTTTACATTGACTACACTTTATATTTCTAGACTAATAACATGTTTCAGAGACATCTGTATTCATCAGCATGGTATTACCAGCCTTGGCTGATCTTTAACACTGGGACCCCTCAGGGGTGCATGCTTTGTCCCCTCCTGTACTCCCTGTTCACCCACGACTGCGTGGCCAAGCACAACTCTAATACCATCATTAAGTTTGCTGACGACACAACAGTGGTAGTCCTGATCACCGATAATGATGAGACAGCCTATAGGGAGGAGGTCAGAGACCTGGCAGTGTGTTGCCAGGACAACAACCTCTCTCTCAATGTGAGCAAGACAAAGGAGCTGATCGTGGACTATAGGAAAAGGAGGGCCGTCCAGGCCCCCATTAACATCGACAGGACTGAAGTAAAGTGGGTCGAGAGTTTCAAGTTCTTTGGTGTCCACATCACCAACAAACTATCATGGTTCAAACACACCAAGACAGTTGTGAAGAGGGCACAACAACACCTTTTCCCCCTCGGGAGACTGAAAATATTTGTACAGCTGCACCATCGAGAGCATCCTGACCGGTTGCATTACTGCCTGGTATGGCAACTGACCGGAAGGCACTACAGAGGGTAATGCGTACGACCCAGTACATCACTGGGTCCTAGCTTCCTGACATCCAGGAACTCTATACCAGGCGGTGTCAGAGGAAGGCCCCAAAAAATTGTCAGAGCCTCCAGTCACCCAAGTCAAATACTGTTCTCTCTGCTACAGCATGGCAAGCGGTACCGGAGCGCCAAGTCTAGGACCAAAAGGCTCCCCCACAATGGCCACCCGGACTATTTATATTGAACCCCCCGCCCCCCTTTATTTTTACACTGCTGCTACTCGCTGTTTATTATCTATGCATTGTCACTTTACAAATGACCTCGATTAACCTATACCCCCGCACATTGACTCATTACAGCTACCCCCTCTATACACTCGTTATTGTTATGGACATTTCTTGTGTTACCTATTGATTGATAAGATTTTTTTTAAACTTTAGTTTATTTAGTAAATAGTTTATGACCCTGTAAATGCTGTAGCTGTCCCTGTATATAGCTGACCCTGTATATAGCTGACCCTGTAAATGCTGTAACTGACCCTGTATAAAGCTGACCATGTATATAGCTGACCCTGTATATAGCTGACCCTGTATATAGCTGACCCTGTAAATACTGTAGCTGACGCTGTATATTGCTCTCTGTTTATAGCTCCTGTATATAGTTGACCCTGTATATAGTTGACCCTGTATATAGATCCCTGTATATAGCTGACCCTGTATATATTGTAGCTGACCCTGTAAATACTGTAGCTGACCCTGTATATAGCTGACCCTGTAAATAGCTGACCCTGTAAATACTGTAGCTGACCCTGTATATAGCTGACCCTGTAAATAGCAGACCCTGTAAATACTGTAGCTGACCCTGTATATAGCTGACCCTGTATATAGCTGACCCTGTAAATGCTGTAGCTGACCCTGTATATAGCTGACCCTGTATATAGCTGACCCTGTAAATGCTGTAGCTGACCCTGTATATAGCTGACCCTGAATATAGCTGACCCTGTATATAGCTGACCCTGTATATAGCTGACCCTGTAAATGCTGTAGCTGACCCTGTATATTGCTCTCTGTTTATAGCTCCTGTGTATAGTTGACCCTGTATATAGTTGACCCTGTATATAGATCCCTGTATATAGCTGACCCTGTATATACTGTAGCTGACCCTTCAAATACTGTAGCTGACCCTGTATATAGCTGACCCTGTAAATAGCTGACCCTGTAAATACTGTAGCTGACCCTGTATATAGCTGACCCTGTAAATAGCAGACCCTGTAAATGCTGTAGCTGACCCTGTATATAGCTGACCCTGTATATAGCTGACCCTGTAAATGCTGTAGCTGACCCTGTATATAGCTGACCCTGTATATAGCTGACCCTGTAAATGCTGTAGCTGACCCTGTATATAGCTGACCCTGAATATAGCTGACCCTGTATATAGCTGACCCTGTATATAGCTGACCCTGTAAATGCTGTAGCTGACCCTGTATATTGCTCTCTGTTTATAGCTCCTGTGTATAGTTGACCCTGTATATAGTTGACCCTGTATATAGATGTATATAGTTGACCCTGTATATATATTCCTGTATATAGCTGACCCTGTATATACTGTAGCTGACCCTTCAAATACTGTAGCTGACCCTGTATATAGCTGACCCTGTAAATAGCTGACCCTGTAAATGTTGTAGCTGACCCTGTATATAGCTGACCCTGTACATAGCTGATCCTGTATATAGCTGACCCTGTAAATGCTGTAGCTGACCCTGTATATAGCTGACCCTGTATATAGCTGACCCTGTAAATGCTGTAGCTGACCCTGTATATAGCTGACCTTGTATATAGCTGACCCTGTATATAGCTGACCCTGTATATACTGTAGCTGACCCTGTATATAGCTGACCCTGTAAATGCTGTAGCTGACCCTGTATATAGCTGCCCCTGTAAAAGCTGTAACTGACCCTGTATATAGCTGACCCTGTATTTAGCTGACCCTGTAAATGCTGTAGCTGACCCTGTATATAGCTGACCCTGTACATAGCTGACTCTGTATGTAGTTGATCCTGTATTTATCTAACCCTGTAAATGCTGTAGCTGACCCTGTATATAGCTGACCCTGAACATAGCTGACTCTGTATATAGTCGACCCTGTATATATCTGACCCTGTAAATACTTTGGCAGGGTAGCCTAGTGGTTAGAGCGTTGGACTGGTAACTGGAATGTTGCAAGTTCAAACCCCCGATCTGTCATTCTGCCCCTGAACAGGCAGTTAACCCACTGTTCCTAGGCTGTCATTGAAAATAAGAATTTGTTCTTATTTTATTTTAGTTAAATAAAGGTAAAATAAAATAAATAAATAAAATAGATCCCAGTATATAGCTGACCCTGTATGTAGATTAGAGGTTGACCGATTATGATTTTTCAACGCCGATACCGATACCGATTATTGGAGGACCGAAAAAACCAATGCCGATTTATTTATTTATTTTATTTGTAATAATGACAATTACAACAATACTGAATGAACACTTATTTTAACTTAATATAATACATCAATAAAATACATTTAGCCTCAAATAAATAATGAAACATGTTGAATTTGGTTTAAATAATGCAAAAACAAAGTGTTGGAGAAAGTAAAAGTGCAATATGTGCTATGTAAGAAAGCTAACGTTTAAGTTCCTTGCTCAGAACATGAGAACATATGAAAGCTGGTGGTTCCTTTTATCATGAGTCTTCAATATTCCCAAGTAAGAAGTTTTAGGTTGTAGTTATTATAGGAATTATAGGACTATTTCTCTCTATACCATTTGTATTTCATTAACCTTTGACTATCGGATGTTCTTATGGGCACTTTAGTATTGCCAGTGTAACAGTATGGCTTCCGTCCCTCTCCTCGCTCCTCCCTGGGCTCGAACCAGGAACACAACGACAACAGCCACCCTCGAAGCAGCGTTACCCATGCAGAGCAAGGGAAACATCCACTCCAAGGCTCAGAGCGAGCGAGGGACGTTTGAAATGCTATTAGCGCGCTCTAACTAGCTAGCCATTTGACTTTGGTTACACCAGCCTCATCTCGGGAGTTGATAGGTTTGAAGTCATAAACAGCGCAATGCTTGACACACAACGAAGAGCTGCTGACAAAATGCACGAAAGTGCTGTTTGAATTAATGTTTACGGGCCTGCTTCTGCCTACCACCGCTCAGTCAGATACTTAGATACTTGTATGCTTGTATGCTCAGTCAGATTATACGCAACGCATGACACACTAGATAATATCTAGAAATATCATCAACCATGTGTAGTTAACTAGTGATTATGATTGATAGTTTTTTTATAAGATAAGTTTAATGCTAGCTAGCAACTTACCTTGGCTTACTGCATTCGTGTAACAGGCAGTGTCCTTGTGGAGTGCAACGAGAGAGAGGCAGGTCGTTATTGCGTTGGACTTGTTAACAGTAAGGTTGCAAGATTGGATCCCCCGAGCTGACAATGTGAAAATCTGTCGTTCTGCCCCTGAACGAGGCAGTTACCCCTTCGTTCCTAGGCCGTCATTGAAAATAAGAATGTGTTCTTAACTGACTTGCCTAGTTAAATAAAGATTAAATAAAGTGTAAAAAGATAATAATTTAAATGGCAAAATCAGTATCCAAAAATACAGATTTCTGATTGTTATGAAAACTTGAAATCGGCCCTAATTAATCGGCCATTCCGATTAATCGGTCAACCTCTAATACAGATCCCTGTATATAGCTGATCCTTTATACAAATTACCCTGTATATAGATCCCTGTATATAGCTGACCCTCAAACAGATCCATGTATATAGCTGACCCTGTATATAGCTAACCTTGTAAATACTGTAGCTGACTCTGTAAATACTGTAACTGACCCTGTATATAGCTTTCTGTATATAGATCCCTGTATATAGCTGACCCTGTAAATACTAGCTGACACTGTATATAGCTGACCCTGTATATAGCTGACCCTGTAAATAATAGCTGACACTGTATATAGCTGACCCTTTATATAGCTGACCCTGTAAATACTGTAACTGACCCTGTATATAGCTGACTCTGCATATAGCTGACCCTATATATAGCTGACCCTGTAAATACTGTAACTGACCCTGTATATAGCTTTCTGTATATAGATCCCTGTATATAGCTGACCCTGTAAATACTATCTGACACTGTATATAGCTGACCCTGTATGTAGCTGAACCTGTATATAGCTGACCCTGTATATAGCTGACCCTGTATATAGCTGAACCTGTATATAGCTGACCCTGTACATAGCTGACCCTGTAAATACTGTAGCTGACCCTGTATATAGCTGACCTTGTAAATACTGTAGCTGACACTTTATATAGCTAACCCTGTATACAGCTGACCCTGTAAATACTGTAGCTGACACTTTATATAGCTAACCCTGTATATAGCTGACCCTGTAAATACTGTAGCTGACACTTTATATAGCTGACCCTATATATAGCTGACCCTGTAAATACTTTAGTTGACGCTATAAATTGCTCTCTGTTTATCGCTCCTTGTATATAGCTGACCCTGTAGATAGCTATCTATCTATATATATATATATATCCTTGTATATAGCTGACCCTGTATATAGGTGACCCTGTATATAGCTGACCCTGTATATAGCTATCTGTATATATATCCTTGTATATAGCTGACCCTGTATATAGCTGACCATGTATATGGCTGACCCTGTATATAGCTGACCCTGTAAACACTGTAGCTGACCCTGTATATAGCTGACCCTGTATATAGCTGACCATGTATTTGGCTGACCCTGTATATAGCACCCTGTAAACACTATAGCTGACCCTGTAAACACTATAGCTGACCCTGTATATAATTGACCGTGTATATAGCTGACCCTGTATATAGCTGACCCTGTAAACACTATAGCTGACCCTGTATATAATTGACCGTGTATATAGCTGACCCTGTATATAGCTGACCATGTATATAGCTGACCCTGTAAACACTATAGCTGACCCTGTAAACACTATAGCTGACCCTGTATATAATTGACCGTGTATATAGCTGACCCTGTATATAGCTGACCCTGTAAACACTATAGCTGACCCTGTAAACACTATAGCTGACCCTGTAAACACTATAGCTGACCCTGTAAACACTATAGCTGACCCTGTAAACACTATAGCTGACCCTGTATATAATTGACCGTGTATATAGCTGACCCTGTATATAGCTGACCCTGTAAACACTATAGCTGACCCTGTAAACACTATAGCTGACCCTGTATATAGCTGACCCTGTAAACACTATAGCTGACCCTGTAAACACTATAGCTGACCCTGTAAACACTATAGCTGACCCTGTAAACACTATAGCTGACCCTGTAAACACTATAGCTGACCCTGTAAACACTATAGCTGACCCTGTATATAGCTGACCCTGTAAACACTATAGCTGACCCTGTAAACACTATAGCTGACCCTGTAAACACTATAGCTGACCCTGTATATAGCTGACCCTGTAAACACTATAGCTGACCCTGTAAACACTATAGCTGACCCTGTAAACACTATAGCTGACCCTGTGTATAGATGACTCTGTATATAATTGACCATGTATATAGCTGACCCTGTATATAGCTGACCCTGTATATAGCTGACCATGTATTTGGCTGACCCTGTATATAGCTGACCCTGTAAACACTATAGCTGACCCTGTAAACACTATAGCTGACCCTGTATATAATTGACCGTGTATATAGCTGACCCTGTATATAGCTGACCCTGTAAACACTGTAGCTGACCCTGTATATAGCTGACCCTGTATATAGCTGACCATGTATTTGGCTGACCCTGTATATAGCACCCTGTAAACACTATAGCTGACCCTGTAAACACTATAGCTGACCCTGTATATAATTGACCGTGTATATAGCTGACCCTGTATATAGCTGACCCTGTAAACACTATAGCTGACCCTGTATATAATTGACCGTGTATATAGCTGACCCTGTATATAGCTGACCCTGTATATAGCTGACCCTGTAAACACTATAGCTGACCCTGTAAACACTATAGCTGACCCTGTATATAATTGACCGTGTATATAGCTGACCCTGTATATAGCTGACCCTGTAAACACTATAGCTGACCCTGTAAACACTATAGCTGACCCTGTAAACACTATAGCTGACCCTGTAAACACTATAGCTGACCCTGTAAACACTATAGCTGACCCTGTATATAATTGACCGTGTATATAGCTGACCCTGTATATAGCTGACCCTGTAAACACTATAGCTGACCCTGTAAACACTATAGCTGACCCTGTATATAGCTGACCCTGTAAACACTATAGCTGACCCTGTAAACACTATAGCTGACCCTGTAAACACTATAGCTGACCCTGTAAACACTATAGCTGACCCTGTAAACACTATAGCTGACCCTGTAAACACTATATCTGACCCTGTATATAGCTGACCCTGTAAACACTATAGCTGACCCTGTAAACACTATAGCTGACCCTGTAAACACTATAGCTGACCCTGTATATAGCTGACCCTGTAAACACTATAGCTGACCCTGTAAACACTATAGCTGACCCTGTAAACACTATAGCTGACCCTGTGTATAGATGACTCTGTATATAATTGACCATGTATATAGCTGACCCTGTATATAGCTGACCCTGTATATAGCTGACCATGTATTTGGCTGACCCTGTATATAGCTGACCCTGTATATAGCTGACCATGTATTTGGCTGACCCTGTATATAGCTGACCCTGTGTATAGCTGAACCTGTATATAATTGACCATGTATATGGCTGACCCTGTATATAGCTGACCTGTATATAGTTGACCCTGTATATAGCTGACCCTGTATATAGCTGACCATGTATTTGGCTGACCCTGTATATAGCACCCTGTAAACACTATAGCTGACCCTGTAAACACTATAGCTGACCCTGTATATAATTGACCGTGTATATAGCTGACCCTGTATATAGCTGACCCTGTAAACACTATAGCTGACCCTGTATATAATTGACCGTGTATATAGCTGACCCTGTATATAGCTGACCATGTATATAGCTGACCCTGTAAACACTATAGCTGACCCTGTAAACACTATAGCTGACCCTGTATATAATTGACCTGTATATAGCTGACCCTGTATATAGCTGACCCTGTAAACACTATAGCTGACCCTGTAAACACTATAGCTGACCCTGTAAACACTATAGCTGACCCTGTAAACACTATAGCTGACCCTGTAAACACTATAGCTGACCCTGTATATAATTGACCGTGTATATAGCTGACCCTGTATATAGCTGACCCTGTAAACACTATAGCTGACCCTGTAAACACTATAGCTGACCCTGTATATAGCTGACCCTGTAAACACTATAGCTGACCCTGTAAACACTATAGCTGACCCTGTAAACACTATAGCTGACCCTGTAAACACTATAGCTGACCCTGTAAACACTATAGCTGACCCTGTAAACACTATATCTGACCCTGTATATAGCTGACCCTGTAAACACTATAGCTGACCCTGTAAACACTATAGCTGACCCTGTAAACACTATAGCTGACCCTGTATATAGCTGACCCTGTAAACACTATAGCTGACCCTGTAAACACTATAGCTGACCCTGTAAACACTATAGCTGACCCTGTGTATAGATGACTCTGTATATAATTGACCATGTATATAGCTGACCCTGTATATAGCTGACCCTGTATATAGCTGACCATGTATTTGGCTGACCCTGTATATAGCTGACCCTGTGTATAGCTGACCCTGTATATAATTGACCATGTATATGGCTGACCCTGTATATAGCTGACCCTGTATATAATTGACCCTGTATATAATTGACCATGTATATGGCTGACCCTGTATATAGCTGACCCTGTATATAGTTGACCCTGTATATAGCTGACCCTGTATATAGCTGACCCTGTAAACACTATAGCTGACCCTGTATGTAGCTGACTCTGTATATAGCTGACCCTGTATATAGTTGACCCTGTAAATACTGTAGCTGACGCTGTGTATAACTGACCCTGTATATAGTTGGCCCTGTATATAGATTAACCTATATATATCTGACCCTGCAAATTGCTGTCTGTATATATCTGACCCTGTATATAGCTATCTGAATATAGATCCTTGTATATAGCTGACCCTGTAGATAGCTATATATATATCCTTGTATATAGCTGACCCTGTATATAGCTGACTCTGTAGATTGCTGACCCTGTATATAGCTGACCCTGTATATAGCTGACCCTGTATATAGCTGACCCGGTAAATAGCTATCTGTATATAGCTGACCCTGTAAATATCTCCCTGTATATAGCTGACCCTGTAAATATCTCCCTGTATATAGCTGACCCTGTAAATATCTCCCTGTATATAGCTGACCCTGTAAATATCTCCCTGTATATAGCTGACCCTGTAAATATCTCCCTGTATATAGCTGACCCTGTAAATATCTCCCTGTATATAGCTGACCCTGTAAATATCTGACCCTGTATATAGCTGACCCTGTAAATATGACCCTGTATATAGCTGACCCTGTAAATATCTCCCTGTATATAGCTGACCCTGTAAATATCTCTCCTGTATATAGCTGACCCTGTAAATATCTCCTGTATATAGCTGACCCTGTAAATATCTCCCTGTATATAGCTGACCCTGTAAATATCTCCCTGTATATAGCTGACCCTGTAAATATCTCCCTGTATATAGCTGACCCTGTAAATATCTCCCTGTATATAACTGACCCTGTAAATATCTCCCTGTATATAGCTGACCCTGTAAATATCTCCCTGTATATAGCTGACCCTGTAAATATCTCCCTGTATATAGCTGACCCTGTAAATATCTCCCTGTATATAGCTGACCCTGTAAATATCTCCCTGTATATAGCTGACCCTGTAAATATCTCCCTGTATAATTCTGACCCTGTATATAGCTGACCCTGTAAATATCTCCCTGTATATATCTGACCCTGCAAATTGCTGTCTGTATATATCTGACCCTGTATATAGCTATCTGAATATAGATCCTTGTATATAGCTGACCCTGTAGATAGCTATATATATATCCTTGTATATAGCTGACCCTGTAGATAGCTATATATATATCCTTGTATATAGCTGACCCTGTATATAGCTGACTCTGTAGATTGCTGACCCTGTATATAGCTGACCCTGTATATAGCTGACCCTGTATATAGCTGACCCGGTAAATAGCTGACCCTGTATATAGCTGACCCTGTAAATATCTCCCTGTATATAGCTGACCCTGTAAATATCTCCCTGTATATAGCTGACCCTGTAAATATCTCCCTGTATATAGCTGACCCTGTAAATATCTCCCTGTATATAGCTGACCCTGTAAATATCTCCCTGTATATAGCTGACCCTGTAAATATCTGACCCTGTATATAGCTGACCCTGTAAATATCTGACCCTGTATATAACTGACCCTGTAAATATCTATCCCTGTATATAGCTGACCCTGTAAATATCCCTGTATATAGCTGACCCTGTAAATATCTCCCTGTATATAGCTGACCCTGTAAATATCCCTGTATATAGCTGACCCTGTAAATATCTAACTGACCCTGTATATAGCTGACCCTGTAAATATCTCCCTGTATATAGCTGACCCTGTAAATATCTCCCTGTATAGCTGACCCTGTAAATATCTCCCTGTATATAGCTGACCCTGTATATAGCTGACCCTGTAAATATCTGACCCTGTATATATCTGACCCTGTAAATATCTGACCCTGTATATAGCTGACCCTGTATATATCTGACCCTGTATATAGCTGACCCTGTAAATATCTCCTGTATATAGCTGACCCTGTAAATATCTGACCCTGTATAATTCTGACCCTGTATATAGCTGACCCTGTATATTCTGACCCTGTATAAATATCTCCCTGTATATAACTGACCCTGTATATAGCTGACCCTGTATATAGCTGACCCTGTAAATATCTCCCTGTATATAGCTGACCCTGTAAATATCTCCCTGTATATAGCTGACCCTGTAAATATCTCCCTGTATATAGCTGACCCTGTAAATATCTCCCTGTATATATCTGACCCTGTATATAGCTGACCCTGTAAATATCTCCCTGTATATAACTGACCCTGTAAATATCTGACCCTGTATATAGCTGACCCTGTAAATATCTCCCTGTATATAGCTGACCCTGTAAATATCTCCCTGTATATAGCTGACCCTGTAAATATCTCCCTGTATATAGCTGACCCTGTAAATATCTCCCTGTATAATTCTGACCCTGTATATAGCTGACCCTGTAAATATCTCCCTGTATATAACTGACCCTGTATATAGCTGACCCTGTAAATATCTCCCTGTATAATTCTGACCCTGTATATAGCTGACCCTGTATATAGCTCCCTGTATATAACTGACCCTGTATATAGCTGACCCTGTAAATATCTCCCTGTATATAACTGACCCTGTATATAGCTGACCCTGTAAATATCTCCCTGTATATAGCTGACCCTGTATATAGCTGACCCTGTAAATATCTGACCTGTATATAACTGACCCTGTATATAGCTGACCCTGTAAATATCTCCCTGTATATAGCTGACCCTGTAAATATCTCCCTGTATAATTCTGACCCTGTATATAGCTGACCCTGTAAATATCTCCCTGTACATAACTGACCCTGTATATAGCTGACCCTGTAAATATCTCCCTGTATAATTCTGACCCTGTATATAGCTGACCCTGTAAATATCTCCCTGTACATAACTGACCCTGTATATAGCTGACCCTGTAAATATCTCCCTGTATAATTCTGACCCTGTATATAGCTGACCCTGTAAATATCTCCCTGTATAATTCTGACCCTGTATATAGCTGACCCTGTAAATATCTCCCTGTATATAGCTGACCCTGTATTATCTGTAGCTTCATTCGTGTGTATTTGTATTTCTCTTCTCTTATTGTCATTGTTTGTTATTTTCTTGTTTTATTCTGTATCGTTGGGAATGTTTGTAAGTAAGCATTTCACAGTAAGGTCTCCCTCCACCCTTTGTGATCTGCGCATGTGTCAAATACAATTAGATTTGATTTGACAACCCAACACTAGTTTAAATTGCCTCTCACAGAGGGGGGCTGGAGAGAATACAGGTGTTGCTCATCTGAAAACTGGTGTTCATCAACTTTTCTTTTTAGATTTCTAGTGATGTTGGTAATACTAAGACCCTTAAAGCAGCTTCAGATATAGCCCTTTATCCATGTCAGCTGTGCTTCCTTCACTCTTTCACAAAGACATAAATCAAGTGCCCACAGAAGTATTACAGCTGTGTGTTTTCAGTTTGTGAACTTCGAAAAATGGGGTGTATGGCATAGATCAATAGTTTCTATATGTTGTTATAGTTACTGGGTGTGTTGTGTCTGAAGGATAAATGAATGAACAGATCGATCTGTCTTGGAAATGGAAAGAAATGACAAGTCTGATATCACCCAATATGTTTTGGTGGAGGGATGGAGGGAGTGAGCAGAGATGTCGGCCCAGTCATAAGACCTGTTATCCAAACTCCATTCTTCTTTGTGTTCCAGCTGCCACCCGAAGTGTGAAAGATGAAGCCCTCAGCCCTCATGTTCCTCCTTATCAGCTCTGCCGCCTGCATCAATCTCAAATACATCTCCAAGAGAAACTCGGGTAAGTCTACAAGTCTCCCTTTTAATCATGGCCAATCTATAGGTGACCAAAACTTTGATTCATTTGACTTTTGTTTTATCACGTCCCTCTTGTTGAAAGGAAATTCATTTCCCCATATCTATTCACTGACGCAACCTTGTGTTTGCACAACAAATGTGGAGGTCTTGATTTGCGAGTGTTATTGTTCAGTTTATTATTCTGTGTGGTGGTGTGTTGTCAGATGTTGTCTACTCTGTGTGCTCTGTGCTACATGTGTTGAATGTGTTTGTTGCAACCAGATATCCAGTTTGAGCTGTATATTTATCTTTCTTTCTGGCTTTTGGTGCTAGTGATGCCTTGTTTGGTCCTTCGTTCCTCCACAGAGGGAGTAAAGGTCAAATAAAAGCTCATTCCTTTCTATAGGGCTATCTAATCCAGTTCAGTCCCTGCTTTGGAGACTCATCAATGTGTTTTATCCCCCACTCACATTGTGTGTCTGTTTGCGTGTGGGTGAGGGTGTGTGGTGAGCAATTATGTTATCAGTGCCAAACGGGCTTTTATGTGGGCGGCAATAACATAGAAGCAATCTTGTCTGTCAGTTTCTCACCCAGTGTGAGATTGAAATGTTTGGCATTTTCTCTCCTTGCAGTACCAGATGATCAGACACAGACTGCATGTTATTTTGTTTCCCGTTAATATTTGATGTAACACCTCCCTGTGTGAGAGGAATTACAGAAACAGAGTGTTAATTGTCAGAAGACAGAGACAGCTTTGATTCAATGAGTGTTTTCTTTTCTTTCTGAGATGCTTAAACTTTGAGGAAATGTGCTGACGCTTTCAGCTGATGCTGAAATGGCTTTTTGTTCAAATCAGTCAAGCAATTTAAATGATGTTAGAAGAATTATGAACTAAAGACACTGAACAAAGAATCCAGGAATACATTAAATAAAGGAACCCCACAGGCCACGCAATGTTCCACTCTGGAGAAGAAAAAGAAAGCCGTGGCTTATCAGATATTATCTGATCAACCGCAATCCAGATAAAGTCAGCCTTATCAAAATATAAGAAGAAGAATCTAATTGTTTTTTCTGGCCATTGCTGTTAAGATCTCACCTCCCCTGTCACCCCAGGAAGTTGTGTCCGAGGAGAATGTGTGCTCCTGATAATGCTTGGTAATTCGCTGAATTTCCTTTGAGGGAAGGTTAAGGGTAAGCAGGCAACGAACGGCGCAGAATCTTTCTGATCTTGAAACGACAGGACACTTGAATCCCTCGGTTAATGCTTTAAAGTGCCCGGAGCATCCTGAGTGATTTTTTTTTTTAAAGGTACTTGAAGCGTGGGACAATACGGTTAAATAAGTCATTTCTCCTAGATTCTCTAAGACAATACCTCTGCAACATGTCATGTGATTCATCTAAATGCAGCCATTACTTCCACCCCTTTGATTAAGAGCTGAATTGTGCATTGAGCTCTATAATGCTGAACCTGTCTGAGGGGAAATATATGTGGTTTCACACACTGGAGATTATTGCCAGGTTATTCATTTTTCAGGTTTTCATATGAAATGATGATGTTTTAATATCATTGTTATAGTCTTGGTTTGATACATGAGTAGGGAGCCATCTTAGTTAGTTTAACGTCTGTAGAGAAAAAAATACAAACAAAACTAGTGGTAATCTCAAATAAGGGCTCTAGGCCCAACATTAAACATCATTCTCCCATTCATATTTAATGAACAGAAACTCAATTAGCAACTTAAAAGATGCAGCTCGTGTGACTTGGTAATAAAGGCATGTTTTATGATTAGGTAGCTGCTGCTAATGGGTGCAGACATAGGATGTAGCAGCAGTTGTGCAAGCCTCAGAGACTAGGAGTCAAGTAAAGTGATTTAGCAAAACAATTAGCGCTAATATGTCCGTGGAAAGCCTGAAAGACCCACGACAAACACAAGTTAAGGTTTGGTTAAATAATTCTAACACGGCCAAGTTCAGTACGTCATGATGGTCTCCTGTCTGGATGTGTCCAAAATGGCACCCTGTTCCCTTTATAGTTCACTACTTTTGACCCCCCATAGGGCTCTGGTAAACAGTAGTGCACTATATAGGGATAGGGTGCAATTTGCAACACATCCTCCGTCTGTGCGTTTGTCTGAGGAGCCATACAGTCATGTCTCCAGGAAGGTGCTCTAACATGGACTTTTACCTTCTCAACGAAGGGAAATACTACGAATCTAAGGACATCCCTCTTGTGGTCCTTCTCCTGTAACCTCAGCCTCCTGCAGCAGCCCTGTTGGAGACGTCTCCTCCACTCTGTCAGATGGCAACCTTCACTGCCAAATAACCAGTCTCCTCCTTTGAATTATTTTCATTAAACTCTTAACATTGAGAGAAAAGATACAATGGGAGTGTAAAGGTTACTGATTTCACAACCAGTACACAATAGTTTAGCATATGAAAGGCCTCAGCTCCAACGTGTGTCACTAATTTCTGCCTACGCCTAAGCTCTCCGCTTTAATATAGCAGGTTCTGCTTCTGAAAGCTGTCACATAATATGAAATGGAACTCAAACAATAACGTTCTTCCTCTCTTTTAAAAAGCTGGGAATAGTCTTTAGTAATCTGCTTCAGACTGCTACTGGCTGTTTGTGCCAGCCAATATTCAAAACAGATAAAAGACAGAAATTAAATTAAAAAGATCTTCAAAGACCCTTTTCACTGCTGACTTTGTCAGAGTGCTTCTGTGCTTTCATTCCAGCAGGCCTTTCACGTTGGCTTCTCCTTTAAGTCAAGAGAAACCCTGTCAACATACTCTCTGTGTCAATCCCACAACCAGCTAAACCGTGGGTTGTTTCTGTGTGAAAGTATAGGCATACAGTACATGCATTTTTAAAGACACTAACATATTAATAGTATATGTATACCACTAGAAATAATGCACACAAAGATATGATATCAGATTTCTTAAATCTGATGTCCTAATGTTATATTGGGGGTACTGGAGGACTGGAGTTGGGAACCACTGGACTAGACCATCAGACCAGTATAGGGGTACTGGATGACTGGAGTGTGGAACCACTGGACTAAACAATTAAATCAGTATGGGGGTACTGGAGGACTAGAGTTGGAACCACTGGACTAACATCACATCAACACCATTATCCCAGAAACCCTAGACCCACCCCAATTTGCATACCGCCCCAACAGATCCACAGATGATGCAATCTCTATTGCACTCCACACTGCCCTTTCACACCTGGACAAAAGGAACACCTATGTGAGAATGCTGTTCATTGACTACAGCTCAGTGTTCAAAACCATAGTGCCCTCAAAGCTCATCACTAAGCTAAGGACCCTGGGACTAAACACCTCCCTCTGCAACTGGATCCTGGACTTCCTGACGGACCGACCCCAGGTGGTAAGGGTAGGTAACAAAACATCCGCCACGCTGATACTCAACACAGGGGCCCCTCAGGGGTGTGTGCTCAGTTCCCTCCTGTACTCCCTGTTCACTCATGACTGCACGGCCAGGCACGACTCCAAAACCATCATTAAGTTTGCCAGTGACACAACAGTGGTAGGCCTGATCGCAGACAACAACGAGACAGCCTATAGGGAGGAGGTCAGAGACCTGGCTGTGTGGTGCCTGGACAACAACCTCTCCCTCAATGTGATCAAGACAAAGGAGATGATTGTGGACTACAGGAAAAGGAGGACTGAGCACACCCCCATTCTCATCGACGGGGCTGAAGTGGAGCAGGTTGTCCACATCACCAACAAACTAACATGGTCCAAGCACACCAAGACATTCGTGAAGAGGGCAAGACAAAACCTATTCCCCCTCAGGAGACTGAAAAGATTTGGCATGGGTCCTCACATCCTCAAAAGGTTCGACAGCTGCAACATCGAGAGCATCCTGATGGGTTGCATCACTGCCTGGTATGGAAACCGCTCGTCCTCCGACCGCAAGGCACTACATAGGGTAGTACGTACTGCACAGTACATCACTGGGGCCAAGCTTCCTGCCATCCAGGACCTCTATACCAGGCGGTGTCAGAGGAAGGCCCTAAAAATTAGACCATTAGACCAGTATGGGGGTACTAGAGGGCTGGAGTTGGGAACCACTGGACTAAACCATTAGACCAGTATAGGGGAACTGGATGGCTGGAGTTGGGAAACACTGGACTAAACCATTAGACCAGTATGGGGGTACTGGGGGCCTGGAGTTGGGAAACACTAGACTAAACCATTAGACCAGTATGGGGGTACTGGGGGCCTGGAGTTGGGAAACACTGGACTAAACCATTAGATCAGTATGGGGGTACTGGGGACCTGGAGTTGGGAAACACTGTACTAAACCATTAGACCAGTATGGGGGTACTGGATGGCTGGAGCTGGGAAACACTGGACTAAACCATTAGATCAGTATGGGGGTACTGGGGACCTGGAGTTGGGAAACACTGTACTAAACCATTAGACCAGTATGGGGGTACTGGATGGCTGGAGCTGGGAAACACTGGACTAAACCATTAGATCAGTATGGAGGTACTGGATGGCTGGAGTTGGGAAACACTGGCCCATTAGACCAGTATGTTATCCTTTACATGCAGATCATAATCATGATGATATGAAGCAGTTATGTCATTAATTATTCATTGGTTTCCTGATATTTAATTGCCATGGCAGTATGGTTAACATTTAGAACTTTTAAATGTTCTTAAGTGTTTAAAAGAAACTAAATTCCGCCACGTAGGTAAATGTATTTCCAGTGGGAACTACCAGTGGGAACTCATGTCATACTTATAACAGGATTTAATTTAATGTATTATAGATGGAATGTGATGGACTATTGCTGCCTCTGGGAATTTGTCTATTTAATAGGCAGCAAGCTATTCAGTCAGTCATCAAGGAAGCACAAACTGTTGAGCAAAGATCTCTTGACTCACAAACGAATCTGAACACCACTCTTTCTGCCGCACTGGGCTCTCCCAGGAAAACACCCCAAGACATTCAGTCAGACACTGTCTCCACTGTCCACGACTCTGATATCCGCTGTTTGTTTCAAACTCAAATATTGATAGCTTGACACCATTTGACTTGCAGGCTGCGCACTTGACAATGTGATGAGCTTTGCTAATAGACACTTCCTTCTTATGTCTGCTCACTATGTGGCCTACGTGTAGATTGAGTGATAATGTAAATGTGGTAGTGTGCGAGTGTGTGAACGTAAGGGCAATCTAATGTGATGTTAATGTGTTTGGACAGGATGGGGCTGTTATTTGTGGATGTCAGGATGGGGATGTTATATGTGGATGTCGATTAATTACTGTCCTAATATTCTTCTTCAAGAGCCAGGCTCTGCTTCATGGTGTACTATGTGACAGTTGTTTCAATGAGGAACCCCCAGATTTGGACATCATTCATTTAATTATGTAATTAATAAAGAAGAGAAGCCATAACCTATCCCCCCTTACGGAAGACAGTTTTCACATTAATAGTTTAATATCCTGTAATCTTGGTCAATCAGCCCTTCTCCTTTTTCTCCGTCATGTTGGTTGCGTTTAAAAGTAAAGTCCATCTCCCCACCCTCGTCCCATCTCACCTGTAACAACTGCAGCCCATCAAGAGCTGCTGTAAATCTACATATTGCACTGGGATCAAGTTTTTCTCTATCTGTCAAAGTAAGGCAGTTAAGATTATGAGTCACTAAGAAAACACCTTTTCAGTGCACAGCTATCCCCATGGCAACGAGCCACAAAGTGGAAATGCCAACACAATTTTGACTCAAGAAGCCCTGCAACCCTCAACCCACTCGCCCATTCTCCTCTCCAACTCTGTCACTCCTATGGTCAATTATTTCACTGAACACGCACTACTTAATAATTTTTCATTCACTCTGCCATGTTGGCTCAACAGTGAAATAAATTACTCTGCCATGTTGGCCCAATAATGTCTTATATTACTCTGTCATGTTGGCCCAACAGGGTAATATATTACTGTTCCGCGTTGGGCCAATAATGTAATATATTACTCCGCCACGTTGGCCCCACAGTGTAATATATTAGATTGGAATTAACTCTCTATTTTCAGCATGTGATAAGTATTCATGTAATTCATTACCTAATTACAGCAGCAGTTTGTAAATAAGCTTAGAAACAAATGAACACTGAACGCCTCATCCATACAATAGTAAACGCTGCCCATATGATTACTTTTCTACCGCTTTAGGAGCGGAAGAGTGAAAAAAATAAATCAACATGTTTGGAATCTGTGGTCTCCCTGTAATGCAGTCAGACCTTTGAACATCATAGTGAGCAGTGGCCCGTTTCCAACAATTACACTGAAAAAGGCTTTCCTGTCAAAAAGGGGCCCTTGGGAACAGTGCTATGAATAAATATAAACGCACAGGCCGGCAGTTTTGTGGCGGGGGAAAGGGATTGAGACATCAGGAATCATTTCAACTAGTCCAGAATACGAGGACAAGGCGTGAAGAGTGATGACCATGCATTTAACTGCCACTCATGTAGTGTACCAAGGTTCAAGCAGTAAGGCTGGCCTGAATGCTTGTTTAAAGTGGAACTGACAGCGTTTTAAATACTTTGCAGATATGAAACAAACAGACAATCATAATATCAGTAAAAACTATTAAATTCCCAGTTTATGCTACAAAACCAACTTCATAAGAGGTTATAAAAATAGGCTCTATTTGACTCAATTTCAGGCACAGATGAATGCAGTTTATCAGATTAATATAATTCTGCAATACATTTATTGGTAGTCCAAAAAATATATCACGTTGTAAATCACAGCCGGCCTGGTACATTGTTTGCTGCCTCCAATTATTTGGGATGCACTGTTTCAGTTTCAACGATTCAATATGTGACCCGTTTCAAGAAGCTAGGCATATGTCGCACAACACTACTTCACAGGAGAGGCATTTGAACGTCTTTTTTGTTGTTGTTTGTTTTTGAATTTTACCCCAATTTCATGGTATCCAATTGTTAGTAGTTACTATCTTGTCCCATCGCTACAACTCCCGTACGGGCTCGGGACAGACGAAGGTCGAAAGCCATGCGTCCTCCAAAACACAACCGAACCACAGCGCACATCCAACCCAGAAGCCAGCTGCACCAATGTGTCAGAGGAAACACTGTGCACCTGGTGACCTGGTTAGCGTGCACTGCGCCCAGCCCGCCACAGGAGTCGCTAGTGCACGATGAGACAAGGATATCCCTACCAGCCAAACCCTCCCTAAACCAGATGACGCTAGGCCAATCGTGCATCGCCCCATGGACCTCCCGGTCGCGGCCGGATGCGACAGAGCCTGGGCTCAAACCCAGAGTCTCTGGTAGCACAGCTAGCACTGCGATGCAGTGACCTAGACCACTGCGCCACCCGGGAGGCCTTTGATCGTCTTTTTTTGGCAGAAATTCCTTCTGGACGATGTGAACTTTCTTGTGCCATAATAACAAACTTGTATTCCATCTGTAAATATGAATACAATTGGTAAATGACGAGCCGTGTTAGTTTAGCCCCAGAAAAAGTCAGGAACCTTCCTGCTAGCCATGATAGGCTAAGATAATGGCTGGGCTGTACATGCCGGGAGATGAGTTTGGATTGATCTGCCATGTTGTATGCTTCTTTTCTATAATTTGCATGGCTAGTTGTAGCTTAATGTTAGCTAGCTAACATTGAACCTAGTTGGTTAGCTTAGCTACCTACAGATTCATACTACAGCTATGACAATCAGTTTGTACTGGTAGTAGTATAAATTAAGATTATTCATTTTTTAGCTATCTAGCTAGCTACATGTCTAAACAAAAGATTCCACTTCGTCAGATGATTACATGACCCATCAAGCTAGCCAGGTGTGTCTAAGGGTGATTACTGCCATCTATTGTATTTCAGGAACATGTGTACATGTCTAGACAGTAGTGACCCATCGACTTAGCTAGATGTGGCTGGGGGGTGGTTATATAATTTCTTTCACATGACCCATCAATTTATACAAGTGTGTCTGGGTTAACATCATCAAATGTTGTTTTTGATATTGCTACTGTGCAAATATGCAAGTAACCATTTCACTGTGTCATTTACACATTTTACAATGGCATTTTAGTCATTTAGTAGACACTCTTATCCAGAATGACTTACAGTTATTGCATTCATCTTAAGATAGCTAGGTGAGACAACCACATGTCACACGCATACAAAGTACATTTTTTCTCAATAACGTAGCTCTCAGTAGAGTCAGAGATAGAAGAGGAAATCAAGTACATACTGAACATACTTCCTTCCGAAAGAAATATTATAGTTTGATTACATTTTAGGGTATCTGAGGAGTAAGAATTGTTGAAACAAAGTTTAGGGGTAGATTTTCAGATTCCTTTCTCTGCAAGTTCAACGAGTGGATTACTCAAATCGATGGTGCCAACTAAACCAACTTTTTGGGATATAAAGAAGGATTTTATCTAACAAAACGACATTACATGTTATAGCTGGGACCCTTTGGATGACAAATCAGAAGAAGATGTTCAAAAGGTAATTGAATATTTAATCGTTACATGTGAATGTATAAGACACTTATATGTACATACATGTTTTAAATCCATAATATTGATGATTATTTATTTGAATTGCGCATCCTCCAGTCCGCCAGCGGGACACCAATCCTTAAGATTAAGTGTTTTTATTTTGGTATTTAACATACTGTTTGAAGAGGTAGTGTTTCAGATATTTTCTGAATATGGGCAAGGACTCCTAGCTTCCTAGCTTCAGGGGAAGCTGATTCCACCATTGGGGTGCCAGGACAGAGAAGAGCTTGGACTGGGCTGAGCGGGAGATTCCCTGTAGGGGTGGGAGGGCCATGAGACCTGAGGTGGCAGAACGGAGTGCTCGGGTTGAGGTGTAGGGTTTCAGCATAGCCTGAAGGTACACGTTCTGTATCCTGTGACAAATAAACATGGATTTGATTTGATATAGTGTGTGTTTACCAGAGATGGTAATGTGAAGAACAACATGACCTGCACCAAAGGCAGATTAGGATATAGGCCAAGGACTAGATAAAGTATATTTTTACCTGTAACCTTTTTACCTTTTCTTATTGTAGGCTTCTACCACTTAGTCTTTAAATCTTTGGTTGTTTTTTTATTTATTTTATTAAACTAGGCAAGTCAGTTAAGAACCAATTCTTATTTACAATGACGGCCTACCCCAGCCAAACCCAGACAACGCTGAACCAATGCTGAGCATCAACCTATGGGACTCCCAATCATGGCCGGATGTGACGCAGTGATGCCTCTTGCCCTGAGATGCAGTGCCTTAGACCGCTGCACCACCCGGGAATTTACTTCACTACTCACTCTGTTTAGCACATGGCCTCACATGGGAGTCCTTAAAAAGATGGGTGGCGCTAAGGCTTAAGAGGGTGTGAACGATGCTGAATGGATGTAGACAAAGAAGAGCCCTCCAGTAGGTGTACCAAATATTCAAGGGCCATTTTCTCAAAAGTGGGGTTTAATAAAGTTGATCAACTTTCAAAGCAGAATTACTTATCCATTGTTCCTCAACTGTAGTCTATGATATACAATTTTCTAGCTCTGAGTTTCTACTTTTATCAATTAAAAAAAACGAAATAAAAAATGTTGCTACATAGGACCGAATCCATGTGGTGGGTCACAACTATAGGACAAAAATGGACGAATGTAACTAAGGCTGGGAATGTCAATACAATCAATCTAGCAAGGGCAATGATCAAAGGTCAGTCATAGCGTGGCTAATAGGCTACTGTATCTATGTATATAGCTATTTATTTAGCGAGCTAAAAACAGAGCCTAACGTTAGCTAACTAGCTGCTGGGAGGATGTCATGACATTGGAGGAGTGGGTGAGTGACCCTCATATCGGTTTTTGGTAGCTACGGCTAGCTATAGATGCAGGTGTCATTTGGTTAGCTAGCAAAAAATAAGAATTGTTTAGCTAGCTAGCTATGCTGAACTTGAACGACTGTTATGCAGTTAGCAAATTCTCTCTGGCTATCTACTCTGATTTTAGAGCACTCTTGTCTGAGTGTGCCAGAACGCAGAATAACTGATGAATTTACAAACGTGCAACACCCGCTGAATATGACCATTGTCAGTAAACAAAAAAGTAAGTCACGGACGCTCTAGATAACGTATAAACATTCTAACCAGCTCTGCTTGGGCGATTAAAATGGTCAGAGTGATGTGTTCTCTCATTTGTGTCTGGAAGTAGATAGCTTGGGTGGTTGACTGCCATTGTGAGTAATGTGAAGATCAACCCTACTCCTCGGCTTCCTGTGTCTGTGTCAATCGTGCAGTGTGCGCTCGGAGTTCGAAACACTGAATTTACGAACAGACAATCTGACAACTCTCTGAATTTACGAACAACCCAGAGACACACTGAAGACAATTTATGAAAGCACCCTTAGTTGTGTATTTCATTGATCAAATAGGCTGTCAAACAGGTAAGTTCACATTCAGTTGTCAAAACATGGGTTGGGACAAGCATACATTGGCAGGCAAGCTGCAGAAGGACGCGCAGGCTACTATTCCCCATCGTTTATCAGTGCAATTTTGACGGCCAATTAGCTGAAAAAGTTTGTGGGTTTATCTAATTTTCCCTCGTCTTACTGTGGCTAGCATTAGTTGTTGATATGTTGTTGTTGATGTGCATAACTAAGGGACAGATAGCCTACCCTTTTATGGTTGTTTGATCAATAAGACTGTACAGTTCGCAACTGTAAGACTACTCCCTGGTATTTGCATATTTTCAGAAATCCATTTAGGTGTATTTTGTGGCTTTTGGCGAATGCTTTTTAATGATCTAAAGTCACGCTGTTGCTGCTGCCTGTAAACACACAGGCCAGTTCAAAGTGAATGATGGCAGGCCCGTGTGGCAAATGGCTTATTTGCATAAAGGCCTACTGTAGCTCTGATTGGCTATGGCGCACCGGTCTGCGCCGACTCCGGTCCTGGACAAGACAGATGTTTTTATTAGGTTTTATTTACTGCAGTGTCTATTAATTGTCCAAATGCACAAATTTATGAAAAGTGAAAATAACCATATCTAAGTGCTTGAGTGTCAGAAAATAACAAATAAATTAAAAAAAGGTGTCATTTTCTTCCTGGGGGTGTATATGAACAGATTTTAATAATATTTCCTGTTGCTAAAATGCTGTCAGTTCCACTTTAATTTCATCCAGTAAGCATAACATAATTCACATGGTTTCTTATTCTACGGGCATAGTGGGAATGAATACAAAAGTATCATCATCACCATAGCGTATTGCTTTTTCTCCTCTTTCCTATTAGCCATGTGTGGAATGCCATTCACCTATTGACCTTACAGCCTATACGCACGGCACAGTAATACACCTTCCTCACGCTTGCTGTTTAACCTATGGCTCACTCACCTTCCTCTCTCTCAACCAATGGGTGTACATCTTGGGATGGATTTATATGTCAACTCACCCTCGTTCTCTAACTTCGCGTTTTTCAGCAAACGGTTTGGACAACCATCCACCAGCTATAATAACTTTAAGGCCCATCATTGGAACTCCTTTCTCCCAGCAGCCCCGCATACCTGCCATCACATCATCTGGCTCTGAGGGTCTTCCCTCGGAGACAAGGCCATTCCCCAAACTATTAGATAAAATGTAATATTGCATTCCATCTTCGTTGTTCATTCAGTTAAGCTTGTACGAGATTGAAATGTTGTACTAAACATTCTATTTTTGCCCTGCACTGTTGGAGCTTAAGAATTTAAGCTTAAGAATTTCACTGTACCCCACAATTACATCTGCGACCCTGTGCATGTCACTAATAAAGTTGTCTAATCTAATCTACTATACATATCCACATTGACTGACAACTCAGGTACTTGGGGGACATTTTGTGATGCTATAAAGCTAAGTGGCGTAATGCAAAACAGGAGGAAATAAAACAATTTGCCCATTTATTTGATCTACTGAAAATCTCAGGAACATTTGCATACGCTTTCATTCTCCTCAGGAATACAAGATTAGAATGTCGTTTTACAGTTCAAGGTAAGAGTTAAACTGTCCTAATTTGCACATCCTCTATTTCCTAGGATCTAAAATCCTCAAATAACCATAGAAAGAGTTGGATACAGAATGCAGCAGCCTGCCTGTGCAGCCCCACTGTCAACCACCATGTAATTAAGTTATGCATTTGTCACTGTAGGTCCTTAGCCTTGTCATTTTTCCAAGCCTGAGTGTGCGTACAGATAGATTATACAATTCCAGCGGTGCCATCAACACATATAGAATCCTCTCTTGCCAAACTTCCGAGCCTTCTATTTATGTCAACGAGTAATTATGGCAGTCAAAGAAAGCCTTCCCTGGTGACCAGACATCTATTGTCAGCGTCTGGAACAGACATGTACATTATTCCCTCCTTACACATAATGAGGAAGTCAGTGAGCCTTTATAGAGGTGGCTTAGTGATCTTTCTCCATCGGAGGTGTGTGTGTGTGTTTGCGTGTGTCGAGCTGTTTATCTCTATTCCAATAGTAATTACATTGGGCTCACTTCAAACGAGTCAAGGACAGACTGGAAAACAGAGTTTGAGAATATCTTATTGAGAGAGAAAGAGAGGGAAAGCAAGAGAGAGAGACAGAGACAGAAAGAGGAAGCAAGAGAGAGAGATGGGCTAATTTTAAGAAAAGAAAATGATCTGGTATGTTGATACCAGGGGAGGGTGATACATTGGAAGGTCTGTCTCTGGCCTTCTGTACATATAGGGAGGAGGTTGATACTTTTGAACTTGCTACAGAGCTGTTGACCTCTGGAGGGCTTTGCGGCAGGCCATTCCTGTGGGATTATACGTGCTTTGCGGCAGGCCATTCTAGGTGGAGTTTGAGAGAAGAGTATAAAGGGATAACCCCTCAAAGTGCGTCGGTGTCATGGCTCCTAATGCCAGCACCCATCTGACAACAGGATGGTTAGTTTAAAGGGCATTAAGTTACTCAGCGGAAAAGAGTAGCCCATACCATTGTATTGGCACCATCATTAAATGAGGATGATCTATTTATCCCTTTAGGGAACGGCTAATGAAATAGTTCCTCAAATACAAGGCTAGCAGTACAATGAGTATGGTTTACTACTGTATTTAGTGATCTCTAATAATAGTTATTTTTCATGGGACAATTAATTCACAGCAAAACATAAATATGATTTATTGAAAACATATGTCTCAAAATACATACCACTTTTTTTGAAGTAAGAAGGCCATTTCAGAGTAGCTGGAAATAATAACCTTGGTATTAACTTATTGCTAAAAACCGGTGCTTGTACCATCTCATGTTGAGTGGGTCTGGATGCATTTTGCAGTCTTGATATACCATTTTTTCATCTACATTTAGAAAAACAAGAAGAGTGGGATGCAGCTGCGTGTTTAATGGTCTTGAGAAATGACTCCGATGTGAAACATCTACATTAAACAGTCTCACTCACTCACTCTTTTAGTTTTTCTTACAGTGTGTATCCCTATTGGATGTAGTTTACTGTGTTGCACTGATTCTCATTATCTGACATACTCTACATTTGGTAAATGCCCTTATTTCAGCATAATTGCAGTGTGATTGAGGCTTGCTCTTCTTACGAGCTGAAAACAATGCCAGCGAATTGAATTACAGATATCCCCTGAGATTGTTGCTGCTGTGAGAACACAAAAAAGTATGAATTTCTAAACTATTGCTGTAATTCTAAATTAAAGTTAAGATGTGAAATAATTACTGCCATTTTGTTAAAGTAAAGTAGCCAATTCTATGCTGCTTAGTTCTGTGGATTCATTTGGGTCATTTTTGGTTCTTCTCATGAGCTGCTTTTGGTGTGCTTCCCAGAGGAGTAACCCCTCACAAATATGTGTTCTCCCTCTCTTGTCTCAAGCAATTGGATATGGCAACTCAAAAACCAAATCACATTTGTTTCATGACAGGGAGCCATTGTAACAGATCTGTGATGGCAATTCTTGATTTGGAGATTCAAGCCCTGGCAGACATTGACAGCCGTCTCAGTTTCATGCATCTCTGTCAAAGCCAGGCGGCTGTGAATCCTGACGGGTGCCTCTCTACTGCAAACAGCCTGAACCCTGAGATGGCCTTCCAGTTATCTGTTAAACCATTTAACCTCACATGATAGAGCAGCTGTTTGCTTCCTGACCGCGGCTGGGTTTGAGTATACATCTGAAGTGAAGCTCAGAGAATGCTCTGATTGCAGATGACAATGGAAGGAAAAGACACGTTCAATTCATCACTGACCGGCGCACAAACACACACTTACACCGGCAGGGATGGTCTGGAAAAGCAGATCTTCTAAGATTTGTGTAAAACATACTGGAAACCTAGTTTTAAAATCATTGGTGTTCCTGAAAGTATACAGAGAAGGTAGATGTTACCAAGAAAGTGTAACTGTAACATGAGGTTACAACATGGTTCACAGTATGTAGGAGGATCACCTGAACAGTAACATGAAAGGCATCTTTCAGTGACTGATTTTTTTGAACATGTATCTCCTAATGTATCCACGTTAACTAATTTGTTCATATTTATGATACTTCATGACCACACCCCCTGTGGTTCCCAGCCACTCCTCCCCAGTGAAATTGGACATCTGTAACTCCCGTCGGTGGAACCAATGAGCTGTGATTTCCAGCTGATTGTCCTTGTGCATTATGTAGGCTTTACACACCGCCCTCAGCAATCACACATCACATGTATGTGCTCACCTTTGCATTACAGCCCTCAGCAATCACACATCATGCGTATGTGCTCACTGTTGCATCACAGCCGTCTAAGAGTCTTTAAAAATGCATTTGGTAAATAGGTTATATACTACTATATCCATTTGGTAAATTGGTTATATACTACTATACCCATTCCAAGTAGCTTATGGTTGTTTTTTAAAATGTTTTCATATACTATATAATTAACACTATATCTCCTCCCCATTGTTTTACCAAATAATGGACTGGATACAATTTACTTGCCTTTATTGTTCCCATAGAAGCCACATGGTGCCTGTAACAACTGATTACATTGTTTCAGTGAGTCATTCGCCCTAGTCAGAGGTTCCGGCAAGGAGGAACAATAATGGTTTGAAAGAACACTTTATAAGAGATCGCCAATTGAGTATTATTTTGCAAATATAAAAGTATTGTTGTCAGTATTACACTCAAGGCAGCATTTGGGGAGCAAACGGGAATGTAGAAGTAGCAGAGAACTATGTACCGGCAGTCAGTAGTTAGTTAAGGAAGCGCTACAGGCAGATGCACTTTCAT
Source organism: Oncorhynchus tshawytscha (assembly GCF_018296145.1). NCBI lineage: Eukaryota > Metazoa > Chordata > Actinopteri > Salmoniformes > Salmonidae > Oncorhynchus > Oncorhynchus tshawytscha. Next base: position 69,310,614 of record NC_056436.1, on the reverse strand, counting down.
CTGATTTTCTTCAGAAAGTGTTTAACCAGAAGGAAATAATTAGTCTTCCAGCTGAACTCACCGCAAGATAATTCAGGTTTTGTTTTGCAGTGTTTTTCCCCTCTCTTTCTTGATGGAATGTAAAGGGGGAAAATATTATATGCCAGACAAAAAGCACTCTCTAAGGGAATTGGACATCACATGCCAGAAGATGCTTTCTTGATGGGAGCATTGATAGACAGGTTTTAGTGAGGACTCCTAAACCCCCCAGCGGTTTTCTGATTCATTCTAATGAACAAAAGTAGTGTATTCAAAGCCCCAAGTAAATCCAATAGGACACACTGAGGGGATGTGTGTCCAGTGATGGAAATGTGGTGAATTTATACAAATCCATTTTAGAGGATGGATGGGTTTCATGGATCGGCCATAGCATTGTGCTACTGCCAGACCCAGCAGCACATCACATTGCCATATTATAATACCAGCCTCAATATCTCATGTCTAATTGCTAATTAATCCTTCAGGTGCATTTGAGCCCATTCAGAGAGTCGGCCAGGCTGTCTTTGGGGGGCTATTGCTCCTGCCATCCCTTTTCAGTGAAGAAGGCATTTCCTAGGCAGGAACATGAGCTCTGTCAAGTAGTTATACTAGCAGAAGAAAGGTAGAGTCCACATGACAGGTTACCCACAGGTCATAGCCATATGTTAGGCACTGATTGTGTGAAATGGGAACATAATGGAATAGAAATGTAGAGTCTTGAATGTTTTCTTGTTCAGTGCTTCTCAATAGCCGGGGTTTGAGACCTCGCAGAGGCCCATTTGGGGTCTTTGCTCAGTGAATAACCAAGCCATAATACAAAGATAGAGAGTGACTCTGTTTATTGTGACTCTTTCCTCACAGCACATTGGATATTGTCTGTGGAATAGCTTAAGGGATTTGGCCAAGAGGACCCATACCAGATCTGATTAGGAATGGCATTATTCTCACAGAAAATCTCTGTTTCCTCTCAGTGTTTATGTCAGACTGTATAGGGACTATTGTATGGGTGAAATACCATGTTTCATTCTCTCCACAGTGGCATGTGGTTTGGAGAATGATGTAGTTGGTGATATTATACTTAATGATGCCTCATTGACTAAAAACTGGCATTGGGACTAAGAAATTGGTATTATATCCATCTGGGGGGAAAAATGATGACAAGGTCAAACGTTGACTATGTTGAGTATGACAACATGATTGGACCATGATTGAACATTCTATCCAGCAGAGCCTTCCCACTGGGCACACAATGAAATTACGGTGAATCAACGTGGAATAGATGTTGAATTGACATCTGTCCTTGAGTTGGGTGTCACGTTGGTATAAAGGGATTGGGAGACAGGCGCAGGAATGTGTAACAGGGGTTTGTGTAACACGTCTACAAGACACACACAGGGTTGTAACCCAAACAAACACGTCTACAAGACACACACAGGGTTGTAACCCAAACAAACACGTCTACAAGACACACACAGGGTTGTAACCCAAACAAACACGTCTACAAGACACACACACAGGGTTGTAACCCAAACAAACACGTCTACAAGACACACACACAGGGTTGTAACCCAAACAAACACGTCTACAAGACACACACAAGGTGGTAACCCAAACAAACACGTCTACAAGACACACACAGGGTGGTAACCCAAACAAACACGTATACAAGACACACACAGGGTTGGAACCCAAACAAACACGTCTACAAGACACACACAGGGTGGTAACCCAAACAAACACGTCTACAAGACACACACAGGGTGGTAACCCAAACAAACACGTCTACAAGACACACACAGGGTGGTAACCCAAACAAACACGTCTACAAGACACACACAGGGTGGTAACCCAAACAAACACGTCTACAAGACACACACAGGGTGGTAACCCAAACAAACACGTATACAAGACACACACAGGGTGGGTCTACAAGACACAGGGTTGTAACCCAAACAAACACGTCTACAAGACACACACAGGGTGGTAACCCAAACAAACACGTCTACAAGACACACACAGGGTGGTAACCCAAACAAACACGTCTACAAGACACACACAGGGTGGTAACCCAAACAAACACGTATACAAGACACAGGGTTGGAACCCAAACAAACACGTCTACAAGACACACACACACAGGGTTACAAGACACACAGGGTTGAAACCCAAACAAACACGTCTACAAGACACACACAGGGTGGTAACCCAAACAAACACGTATACAAGACACAGGGTTGGAACCCAAACAAACACGTCTACAAGACACACACAGGGTTGTAACCCAAACAAACACGTCTACAAGACACACAGGGTTGAAACCCAAACAAACACGTATACAAGACACACACAGGGTTGTAACCCAAACAAACACGTCTACAAGACACACAGGGTTGAAACCCAAACAAAAGAGTGAGGAGTACCTCGAATAAATACACCGGGGCGAGACCCGTAACATTCACGCACACAATGATTCCACATGGGACAAGACCTGTAATCATCTGTGCAAAAGAAGCAGCACGAAAGCCTAAACACAACAGCACAGGTACTCACACGACCAACGGACATTGGAACAATAATCGACAGCCCAATGGTGAACCAAAGGGCACATTTATACAATTACAATCAGGGAAGTGGGGACCAGGTGTGCATAATGACACAGTTCCGGTGGGATCCGTGACATTGGGAGGTATCCAGAATTTCTTACCGTCATACCATTTCTGTACCATACCGCGTGTACGAATGTGCACACAAGGGGCGCTATTTCAACAACAACAAAAAAAATACAGTTGAGGTGGGAAGTTTACGTACACCTTAGCCAAATACATATAAACTCAGTTTTTCACAATTGCTGACATTTAATACTAGTAAAATTCCCTGTCTTAGGTCAGTTAGGATCACCACTTTATTTTAAGAATGTGAAATGTCAGAATAATAATAATTGTAGAGAGAATGATTTATTTCATATTTTATTTATTTCATCACATTCCCAGTGGGTCAGAAGTTTACATACATTCAATTAGTATTTGATAGCATTGCCTTTAAACTGTTTAACTTGGGTCAAATGTTCCGGGTAGCCTTCCACAAGCTTCCCACAATACGTTGGGTGAATTTTGTCCCATTCCTCCTGACAGAGCTTGTGTAACTGAGTCAGGTTTGTAGGCATCTTTGCTTGCACACGCTTTTTCAGTTCTGCCTACACATTGAGGTCAGGGCTTTGTGATGGCCACTCCAATACCTTGACTTTGTTGTCCGTAAGCCATTTTGCAACAACTTTGGAAGTTTGCTTCGGGTCATTGTCCATTTGGAAGACCCATTTGCGACCGAGCTTTATCTTCCTGACTGATGTCTTGAGATGTTGCTTCAATATAGCCACATAATTTTCCCATCCTCATGATGCCATCTATTCTGTGAGGTGCACCAGTCCCTCCTGCAGCAAAGCACCACCACAACATGATGCTGCCACCCCCATGCTTCACGGTTGGGATGGTGTTCTTCGGCATGCAAGCCTCCCCCTTTTTGCTCTAAACATAACGATGGTCATTATGGCCAAACAGTTCTATTTTTGTTTCAACAGACCAGAGGACACTTCTCCAAGTACAATCTTTGTCCCCATGTGCAGTTGCAAACCGTAGTCTGGCTTTTTTATGGCGGTTTTGGAGCAGTGGCTTCTTCCTTGCTGAGCGGCCTTTCAGGTTATGTCTATATAGGACTCGTTTTCCTGTGGGTATAGATACTTTTGTACCTGTTTCCTCCAGCATCTTCACAAGGTCCTTTGCTGTTGATCTGGGATTGATTTTCACTTTTTGCACCAAAGTACGTTCATCTCTAGGAGACAGAAAGCGTCTCCTTCCTGAGCGGTATGACGGCTGTGTGGTCCCATGGTGTTTAAACTTGCATACTATTGTTTGTACAGATGAACGTGGTACATTCAGGTGTTTGGAAATTGCCAAAACTATAGTTTGTTAACAAGAAATTTGTGGAGTGGTTGAAAAACAAATTATAATGACTCCAACCTAAGTGTATCTAAACTTCCGACTTCAACTGTATATATCAAATGAAGTGTTATTGGTCACATACACATATGTAGCAGATGTTATTGCAGGTGTAGCAAATATTCTTTTTTGGCTGGGTGGACTCACAAAACATTATCAACAGAGATCTGATTTGGGAGGGGATTGAAGGTCTCTGCTGTAACTAAGAAGCTTGATCTTGACATCTACCCCCCATTTTGTCTATACACACTGAACAGAAATATAAACCCAAAATGTAAAGTATTGGTCCCAGAATGAGCTGAAATACATGAGCTGAAATAAAAGATCCCAGAACTGTTCCATATGCACAAAATGCTTATTTCTCTCATTATTCTCTCATTCAATTTGTTTACATCCCTGTTAGTGAGCATTTCTCCTTTGCCAAGATAATCCCTCCACCTGACATGTATGGCATATTTAGAAGCTGATTAAACAGCATGATCATTACGCTGGTGCATCTTGTGCTGGGGACAATAAAAGGCCACTCTAAAATGTGCAGTTTTGTTACACAACAGAAAGGTACAGATGACTCAAGTTTTGAGGGAGCATGTCATTGTCCACCAGAGCTGTTGCCAGAGAATTTAATGTACATTTCTCTACCATAAGCCGCCTCCAACATCATTTTAAAGAATTTGGCAGTATGTCCAACCGGCCTGCATTTTATCGATGGCAATTTGAATGCACAGAGATACTGTGACGAGATCCTGAGGCCCATTGTCATGCCATTCATCCTCTGCCATCACCTCATGTTTCAGCATGCTAATGCACGGCCCCATGTCGCAAGGATCTGTACACAATTCCTGGAAGCTGAAAATGTCCCTGGCCTGCATACTCACCCATTGAGCATGTTTGAAATGGTCTGGATCGACGTGTACGACAGCGTGTTCCAGTTCCAGTCAATATCCAGCAACTTCATACGGCCATTGAAGAGGAGTGGGACAGGATTCCACATGCCACAATCAACAGCCTGATCAACTCAATGCCAAAGAGATGTCTCTCCCTGCATGAGGCAAATGGTGGTCACACTGGATACTGACTGGTTTTCTGATCCACGCCCTTACCTCTTTTTAAGGTATCTGTGACCAACAGATGCATATCTGTATTCCCAGTCATGTGATATCCGTAGATTAGGGTCTAATGAATTTATTTAAATTAACTTATTTAATTATACAAACTGTAACAAAGCTGTCATCAAGGCAAAGGGTGGCTACTTTGAAGAATCTCAAATATAAAATATATTTTGATTTGTTTAATGCTTTTTTGGTTAGTACATTACTCCATATGTGTTATTTCATGGTTTTGATGTCTTCTATTATTCTACAATGTAGAAAAGTGGGTGGGTGTGTCCAAACTTTTGACTGGTACTGCATATATATATATATATATATATATATATATATATATATATATGTGATACATATATATATATATGTGTGTGTGTATGTGTGTGTGTGTGTGTGTGTGTGTGTGTGTGTGTGTGTGTGTGTGTGTGTGTGTGTGTGTGTGTGTGTGTGTGTGTGTGTGTGTATACTGTATATGTAGATAAAATCATACTGTTTTTGGGGGAAATATCCCGGTATATGGTGTAAATGGTGTATCGCCCAAGCCTACTCTTTGCCTAAAGGGATATGTCTGAGTAGACCTGTTCTGTTAGACAGGAGAAACTAACACCTCAGTCCCTTAACACGGTGCCATGAAACACTGACACTGACGCTTTTGTGACTGTGGTAGAGAGAGAGAGACATGGCCCAAGGTACAGATGGATTGAAAAGAAAATTGACAGGCAAAAGAGAGGAGTGGGCCTGCCAGCCGGCAGCCATTTTGGGATATTTTTGTCTTTGCAGGCAGATTCATTTATTTGCAGGTGTCCATGTTATGCTCTGCAAGTCCAGGAGACACCGTTATTCCAGGAGACTTGCGCTGTCTGGGATCAGGTGATATGTGCTGTGTCTTTAGACAGAATGTGTGGATGAGCCACATTGCAAGTTTATAGAATCCAAAGGCTGAAACTGTATTGACAGTATTTAGTATAAATTGTTACCAGGATTAGCAATTCAACAGGCTTTATACTTTTGTGTTTTATTTGCGAAACACTTCTAAATGTTGGTCCAATTCCCTTTCCTACTTGTTTATTTGTTTAAGAAGTGAAAGATGGGATGTGAACCTGGGGAAGGAGGGAGGAAGAGGGGGTTGAACACCCACAAGACACTCCTCTAATGATGGCCATTTAATTGCATTTTAATGTACCTGAACACAGCAGCTGCTCCTCCGCTCACCTACAAACTCCATGTTACTGCATCAGTCATCCACAGCGCTCGCTCGCTTCACACAACAGATCAATTAGCAGACCCAGTGACACAGGCATGGCTGCCACAGCCCTGCTGGAGATGCATATGGTGGTCCGAAGCCCCCTCCGTGGTGGATGGTTGGATGTTCCGCAACGCACCCCCCCCCCAACCCAGACGCCCACTGTAGCCTATCATTCAGAGGGAGGGAAATAGATGTGTTAGCTGGATCTCTGTGCTTTCTTTATGCTCACCTCAAACGGCTAAATGAATCACTGACAGCACCAATTGTGTCCCCTCAGCTACAGTATAATCAGATGCACCATTTGAGCCTTGTATGTTTGAGTTTCATGACAAATTGACAGCTAGGGTGGCTTCAGTCGCAGATGCAGTCTCTCTCTCTCTCTCTCTTTTCTCCTGCTTTCTCTCTCTGTCTCTCTCTGTCTCTCTCTGTCTCTCTCTGTCTCTGTCTCTGTCTCTGTCTCTGTCTCTGTCTCTCTCTCTCTCTCTCTCGCTCTCTCACTGTATCTTTGGTCGGAGAAGATTTACAGATTACATTACACCTTTATTGAATAGTCATACTGGGAGAGAGAACTTTCTACATCCAGAGATCTCTCCTGGTCCTTGTATATAGCCTGCATATAGCCTCATTATTGTTATTTTCTTTTTATCTATTTGTTAACTTTCTTACTTTGTTGGGAAAGGGCTTGTAAGTAAGCATTTCACGGTAAAGTCTACACAAAATGTTGATTTGAATACCATAACCCTCACTGGCAGACATATATACCACATCTCCTCTCTCTCCCTCTCGCTCTTTCTATCTCTCTCTGAAGGCAATATGGAGCTCTGCCAGGAATTTGCAGGACATGTGCCATGTCTCAGTGTATGATGCCATATATACCCTGGGTTATGATTCACCTACTCATGCCTGGTGGAGGATATGGGCTGAGCCACACTAGGCTACTTGGTGCAATGATTAAAGCATGAAGCTCTCAGGGCATAAAGGTTCCCTCATATCATTACTTTTTTATGCAATCTCTTAAAGCCCCACTCTAACCAAAAGGATTTTTTGAGAATATGAAACATTTTGAAAACCAAATTGTTTGGTTATGTTTCAGTACTGGCAGTTCAAGTGTCTGTAAGAAGTGATATGCTGTTAGTATGGTCCCATTTTGATTTAATGCGTGATGATTAAAAATGCCTGTTATATATATGATACTGAAACCTTATCATGCTATGATTACAATATATGCAAAAGAAAAATGTACGTAACAATTCTTGACTAGGTTTGCTGCAGAATGGAAATAATGTAATATATAATAATATATGCCATTTAGCAGATGCATTTATCCAAAGAGACTTAGTCATGTGTGCATACATTTTACATATGGGTGGTCCTGGGAATTGAAACCACTACCAACATGCTCTACCAACTGAGCCACGAAGGACCAACGTGTCAAAAGAGGTATGTCTTATGTTACATCCCAAAGATCCCACGATCGTCATAATGAGTAGACCAAGGCGCAGCGTGAGTTCCACATATTTTTAATAAAACGAACCGTGAAGCTACTGGTGCACACAGGCAACTATCCGTAGACAAGATCCCACAAACACAAATGAGGAAATGGCTACCTAAATATGATCCCCAATCAGAGACAACGATAAACAGCTGCCTCTGATTGGGAACCATATCAGGCCACCATAGAAATACAAAAACACCTAGATGACCCACCCAAGTCACTATCACACCCCAACCAACACAGAGAATAAGCAGCTTACTATGGTCAGGGCGTGACAGTTATTAAACAAAAACACAAATATCACTGTAATGAGGGATATTTCATGGCCGTGGTATTCCATTACGTGCTTTTAAGAAAAAACAGAAATCGTTCCCATGTCTTTTTGGAGTCTGTATTTTTTTCCTCCAGGCTCTTTGCTAACATGATTTCGTAAGATGCTGTTTTTATCAACATATTAATCCATTCCGTGAACACTGGCTCATTAGAGCTTTTCCAATATTTCAGGACCAGCCTTAAAACATAATATTTGAAATGCTGTCGGGTTATTCCCCTCCTATTTTAGACTTGTCACTCAACAAACACCGTGGATTATTTGTTTAAGCTGTGCCTGGACAGACCACTGGATTTAGTGTCTGATTGTCTTCCTTTTCTTGAGTGCCAAAGTGAACGTGGTGTGTGTGAGATTGTAGAAAAGTACAGCTGCATGTATACTGTAGTGTAGGTGGTAGCAGTAGGTAGCACTGACAGCATGTTGATTGAATCTAAGCGATTCCATCTAAGCCTAAAGGTGTTTGGTCTCAACAATGCTGTAGCCACCCACATAGAAGGAGGTTGACATCTTTAATTAAGAAGTCCCTAGGAAGGAACACTCTCAAGTGTTGCAAGCTCTGCGGCAATGAGGGCGCATTGATCGCCAACTGAGTCAGCAAGGCAGCTCGGGTTTAGAGATGAGGGAGAAAGGAATGTGGAGAGAGGAGAGAGAGAGAGAGAGAGAGAGAGAGAGAGATGGAGAGAAAGAGAGATGTGGGAGCTAGAGATGGAGAGGAGAGATGTGTGAGATAGATAGAGATGAGAAATGCTGGGAGAGAAAGAGAGATGTGGGAGCTAGAGATGGAGAGGAGTGAGATGTGTGAGATAGATAGAGAGGGAGAGAGAAATGCTGGGAGAGAAAGAGAGATGCAGGGAGAGAAAGAGTGAGAGATGCAGGGAGAGAAAGAGAGATGCATTCTCTGCAACCATTGTGTGTGGGATTATTATTTGGTACAGAACCAATGCAATTTACAGCATGATATGCTCCCCCATTTTTGTTGTATACAATGAAACAATGTTTTGCAGAGAAAATGTTGATAATGCAACTTTGTCATTTACCATGACTTATTGGAGCTTATATCAACTCATTCCACACTACATATCCTTGACTTTTACTCCACAGTGCATAAGGGGAACGTTACCCTTTGTGTGGGTAAACAAAGGAATAGTTAATGATTACTCTAATGATACATTTAATAATTGCGTAGATTATTTCCAATGATTCAGCATACAGTGTTAAAAAATAGCAGCAAACATGACTAATGAATTCACCTTTTCAAGTAACAAGAGGATTTTTTTTGTACTCTATGTTACATTTCAGTCTGATTTTCTATGGCATTATTTATGGACAACAATTATATATTGATACAATATTACAGCCATAAAACAAAACTAGCCAATGGTGTAGGATTCTTTCTCTCCCCTGGCATGTAAGGTAGACAACACCAATGAATTTTGGTGTGTGCATCTGGGTCACTATTGTCCTGGACTTTGTCAGCCTGAACCATCTGAGAGTCAGTTAATACTTCCAGAGGGCTGGCTGGCTGGTTGTCTGGTTGTCTGGTTGGCTGGCTGGCTGGTTGGTTGACTGGTTGGCTGGCTGGCTGGCTGGCTGTCTGGCTGGTTGGCTGGCTGGTTGGTTGACTGGTTGGCTGGCTGGCTGTCTGGTTGGCTGGCTGGCTGGCTGTTGACTGGTTGGCTGGCTGGCTGGCTGGCTGGTTGGCTGGCTGGTTGGCTGGCTGGCTGGTTGGCTGGCTGGCTGGCTGGCTGGCTGGCTGGTTGGCTGGTTGGCTGGCTGGCTGGCTGGCTGGCTGGCTGGCTGGCTGGCTGGCTGGCTGGCTGGTTGGCTGGCTGGTTGGCTGGCTGGTTGGCTGGATGGCTGGTTGGCTGGATGGAGTGTTGTTTGTTTTTCTGCCAGGCTGTTTTTGCCTGGCTGTCTCTTAAGTCACCTTGGGCCCAGACACACTGCTATCAGTCCAGAGGCCTGGGATTCTGTGTTTGATTGCCAACGGACCTTTTTACCTAAACATTGTTTTTAGCCAAGAGACGAGCCTGGCAGGTGAATTTCAACTGTACATCAATAGTGTCGTTCAAGGGGATTTCATGTTGTGGAAAATAATGTGGCACTCATCCACCAATTGCTCATTACTAGAATGAAAACCCTTTTTAAAATAATTTTATATCAACTTCTAAAGTTGTTTTGTGAATAATTACCCTAAAGGCTGTTATACAGTGTTGATGTCATTTTTCTAATTTGACTTTAAAAGATCTGAGCTGAATTTCTATGATATCTATTATAGATAAGATATAACACATTGAGAAGGAACAGAGCGATAGAGACTAGGACTTAGAGGTGTGACCCTCTGATGTTGTGACATTTACAGTACCTGAGTGGTTTAAAAGTAAGTTGTTCTAAAGTGAGGTAGAAATTGTATCCCTTAACCTGGTAGCCAAGGTGCAGACATGCAGTTCCAAGACCATCTAACTGGGGGTTAATTGGTTCTGACCCGTGTTGAAGTCCAGACCAGAGCTTAACATTTTAGAGCAGAAACAATGATCCATAAGTGATGCCCCATGAAAATGGACCTGATATTGTAAGAGCCTTACTGCATTGCTATATTCTGATACCATCTGGCTGGGGAGTGGGGAGTGATGCAGTTCCTCAAGTCACCAACAAAATAGTGTTCATGCTTGGTTGGTATCCTTTTTCTCGTTTGGTTTCTCCAACACTTAATGAGAACAAAATACGTTGTCCTGTTACTAAAACTGTAAAACGGAAATATGCATACAGGAAATGACAAAACGATTTGCTGTACATGTGTGTGCATGTTCACTTACGAACTGTGTTAATATAGAGCGGCATCGCGTGGTGGAACATCGGAAGATATTCACTTTCAATGGAAGGAAAGCAAGATCGTCAGAGTGGGCAGAGAGAGAGTTGAGCAATGCCAGCATGGGCGAGGGAGCTGAACAGGGTGGGACTAAAGTTGGGGAAAGCTGAACTCTATTCATATACTGTGCGATATCGCAACGCGAGTGACCAATAAAAACTCACCATAGCTTCCAGCCCCACACTCTACTGGATTGGCTGCCAATGGCTGTTGACACCTAAGACTACCAAGCTTGCTCGCTAGCTTGTTAGCACCCACATGAGGGCGAAGCCAGCATGGTTAGGCGAGTGGGGCTAGTATATACAAAATCCCTGGTTAATCTCTCTCTCTCTCTCTCAACTGGTAGCAGAAAGCAGATCCATATGATTAACTGCAGGGGAGGGACACTGATGGAATGAACGCCTACAGACAGCCAAGTTCAAGTATTATAAATCACCCACCATAACACAGAGGAACAGACTGTATTAAATAATAATGCACTTATATTGAAAGAATATTGAGCTAAACTCCTCCTCTATATCATATCTGTCTCAGGAGTGGAGAGGCCAGGTGGAGGTGGAGGGTCTCTGAGAGGCTAAACCCTGGGACCTTCCACATCCTGGCCCCATCTGGTACTGTAGAGCTCTATGGCTATTAGGTTATTATGGTTAGGTTATGGTTATTATGGTTAGGTTTATTATGGTTAGGTTATGGTTAGGGTAGGGTTATTGTGGTTAGGTTAGGGTTATTATGTTTAGGTTATTATGTTTAGTTTAGGGTTATTATGGTTAGTTTAGGGTTAGGATTATTATGGTTAGGGTTATTATGGTAAGGGTTATTATGGTTAGGTTAGGGTTATTATGGTTGGGTTTATTATGTTTATGTTAGGGTTATTATGATTAGGGTTATTATGGTTAGGTTAGGGTTATTATGTTTAGTTTATGGTTATTATGTTTATGTTAGGGTTATTATGATTAGGGTTATTATGGTTAGGTTAGGGTTATTATGGTTGGGTTTATTATGTTTATGTTAGGGTTATTATGATTAGGGTTATTATGGTTAGGTTAGGACTATTATGTTTAGTTTATGGTTATTATGTTTATGTTAGGGTTATTATGATTAGGGTTATTATGGTTAGGGTTATTATGTTTTGTTTATGGTTATTATGTTTATGTTAGGGTTATTATGGTTAGGTTAGGGTTATTATGTTTAGTTTATGGTTATTATGTTTATGTTAGGGTTATTATTAGGAGAGAGCTATTCTGTGATAAGCTAACTGACTAAACTAAACTCCACGATTTACGATGGACTAGTGTGGGCAGGCTTGAGCTCCAATGTCACATAAAATCAGGTTTTTAAGCAAAGAATAGCCCACAATTATACAGCTATGTCGGAGGTCCATTCCGCCCACGCTAGTCGTTGCTCAACTCCATCATAAATCGTGGAGTTGAGTTTGCATGCTGGTCTGGCTGGCTGGATGGTTTTGAGACCAAATCTGGGGCTTGCTTGGGTAACAGCATGATATGTGTGAGTCTCAATGTGGAGCAGAAGTTAAATAATTTCATGTGTACTCCAGGACCTATACTCTTAGAAGATAAGTGCCCCTTGAAAAAACTCAATCAGACCAGGGGAACTTTGCGAAACTCACTGGTCACACAGGCTTGTTTCATGTCACGTCCATTGTATGGAGGAGACCAAGGCATAGCGTGATGTGAATACATTCCTTTTAATGAAACGAAGAACACTTAAACTTTACAAAACTAACATGAAGCTATATATATATATATATATATATATAAACAAGTGCAGACACAGGCAACTAACCATAGACAATAACCCACGAAATACCCAAGGAATATGGCTGCCTAAATATGGTTCCCAATCAGAGACAACGATAAACAGCTACCTCTAATTGAGAACCAATCCAGGCAACCATAGACATACATAACACCTAGACTAGTAAACACCCATAGATATACAAAACCCCTAGAAAGGACAAAACACAAACATCACCCATGTCACACCCTGACCTAACCAAAATAATAAAGAAAACAAAGAATACTCAGGTCAGGGCGTGACAGTACCCCCCCAAGCCTATATGGGAGGGTCTGGGTGGGCATAACTCAGTAAGTGCGGGAACCCTCACCACCGACCACAGACTAGAGGACGCCACTGAACTGATGGTCGAGTCTGGAGTGAGTGGCGGATCCGGACTGGAGGGAGACTCTGGCGGATCCGGACTGGACTCTGGCGGATCTGGAGACTCTGGCGGATCTGGACTGTTCCGGACCCGTCGTAGGAGGTTCCGGTCTGTGGCCCGTGGTAGATTCCGGACTGTGAGGAGGTTCCGGTCTGTGACCCGTCGTGGTAGGTTCCGGACTGTGAACCGTCGTGGTAGGTTCCGGTAGGTTCCCGGACCTGCGTGGTACCGGACTGTGTCGTGGTAGGTTCCGGACTGTTGACCCGTCGTGGTAGATTCCGGACTGCGAACCGTCGTGGTAGGTTCCGGACTGCGACCCGTCGTGGTAGGTTCCGGACTGTGACCCGTCGTGGTAGATTCCGGACTGCGACCCGTCGTAGGAGGTTCCGGTCTGTAGACTGACGCTCTGGACTGGGTACTGTCGTCGGACGCTTCGGACTGGGTACTGTCGCCGGACGCTCTGGACTGGCAAGGCGCACTATAGGCCTGGTGCGTAATGCCAGCACTGGTGGTACCGGGCTGAGGACACGCACCTCAGGGCGAGTGCGGGGAGAAGGAACAGAGCGTACAGGGTTCTGGAGATGCACAGGAAGTCTGGTGCGTGGTGTTGGCACTGGTGGTACTGGGCTGGGGACACGCACCTCAGGGCGAGTGTGGGGAGCAGGCACAGGAGGCGTACTGGAGGTCTGGAGGCGTACTGGAGGTCTGGAGTGTAGAGCTGACACAACCCGTCCTGGCTGGATGTTTATACTTGCCCTGCAAATGCAGGGCGCTGGCACAGGACGCACAGGGCTGTGCAGACTCACAGTACGCAGAGCCGGCGCAGGATATCCTGGTCCATGGAGGTACACTGGAGACCAGGAGCGCTGAGCTGGCACCCTCCTTCCTGGCTGGATGCCCATTCTAGCCCGGCAAATGCGAGGAGCTGGAATAGAGCGCACCGGGCTAGAAATGCGCACTGCAGACACAGTGCGTTCCACCGCATAACACGGTGCCAGACCAGTAACACGCTCCCCATGGTAAGCACGAGGAGTTGGCTTAGGTCTCCTACCTGACTCAGCCAATCTCCTCGTGTGCCACCCCCAAAAACAAAAAAAATCTTGGGGCTGCCTCTCGGGCTTCCGTGCTAGCTGTGCACCCTTATATCGTCGCCCGTTCCTCCATTCTCCTGTATCCCTCCTCGCACTGTTCCATAGAATCCCAAGCGGCTCTGGTACTCTCCCTGGATCGATCGACCACCTCTCTATCTCCTCCCAGGTTGTTACCCACTCATTCTTCTCCCGGGTCCATTCTTCCACAAAGCGCTGTTCCTCCCTTTCACGCTGCTTGGTCCTTGTTTGGTGGGTTATTCTGTCACGTCTGTTGTATGGAGGAGACCAAGGCGCAGCGTGATGTGAATACATTCTTCTTTTTAATGAAAAGAAGAACACTTAAACAAACACCAAAACGACCGTGAAGCTATATATATATATATATATATATATATATATATATATAAACAAGTGCAGACACAGGCAACTAACCATAGACAATAACCCACGAAATACCCAAGGAATATGGCTGCCTAAATATGGTTTCCAATCAGAGACAACGATAAACAGCTGCCTCTAATTGAGAACCAATCTAGGCAACCATAGACATACATAACACCTAGACTAGTGAACACCCATAGACATACAAAACCCCTAGACAGGAACAAAAACACATACATCACCCATGTCACACCCTGACCTAACCAAAATAATAAAGAAAAGAAAGAATACTAAGGTCAGGGCGTGACATTTCACCAGCCCAGGAAGCTCTGCTATATTATCTGACCTCAAGGTATTTTTCCTCTGTAGTGGAAAGACATATTTAGAGGTCAAGTAAAAAAGGAGATATTGAGTTGTGCCTAATTAAATTTTTCTGCTAATATGGAGGTACACTGGGGGAATTAGTGACAGAATAGAGCTTTGGCTCATTAAAATCCATCAATGTTTGTTTAATTGTCTCTAAGCGCCCGCCCAGTAGAGCCATCGTCTTCCTGAGACATACATTTTTTTTTAGCTCCGTTGAAGTGAGCTGACAGTTAGGCTTGTGACAGTTAGGCTTGTGACAGTTAGGCTTGTGACAGTTAGGCGTGTGACAGTTAGGCTTGTGACAGTTAGGCTTGTGACAGTTAGGCGTGTGACAGTTAGGCGTGTGACAGTTAGGCGTGTGACAGTTAGGCGTGTGACAGTTAGGCGTGTGACAGTTAGGCGTGTGACAGTTAGGCTTGTGACAGTTAGGCGTGTGATAGTTAGGCGTGTGACAGTTAGGCGTGTGACAGTTAGGCGTGTGACAGTTAGGCTTGTGACAGTTAGGCTTGTGACAGTGTGTGACAGTTAGGCGTGTGACAGTTAGGCTTGTGACAGTTAGGCGTGTGACAGTTAGGCTTGTGACAGTTAGGCATGTCAGGCGTCTGGGCTTTGTAAAGGCCATGTTTTATAGGGCAGAGTCAATCTCTCTCTCTCTGGCTATGTTAGTGCTTTTCTCTCTGATGAAGGCTGTGTGCCCCTAATAACCTTCCCTGAATAAAAGATAAGTAATGTTGATGCCAAAACATAACAGTCAGTCCCTTTTATTTATCAGAACATTCTTCTGGAGTGCCATTTGAAAATGGTTTTGAAATGTACAATTCAAATGATATAGCTCCTTTTTCCTGCGCCACGTTAGATGTTATTTCCCACTGTCTTCAAGATTCATACTTTAAGTGCTGTGTATTGAATAACATTTTTAATCTCAAACACAGTTTGTCAACGGTGACCTGGCCAGAGGCGACTGTCGACAGAGAGATAAACCAGAAAGGTCATCCAGTCACAATCGTTACTTGTCCTGCCACCTCTCTCTCTCTCTCTCTCTCTCTCTCTCTCTCTCTCTCTCACTCTCACTCTCTCTCTCTGGGTCTCGTTACAAGAGCCAGCGCTGAAGTTAGTAATGAATGTACAGACAGACACACAAGGGCATTACGCTCAACAAACAGCCAGGCAAGAGAGCCATGCAACAACCTCCATATTGGCCTGCTCCGTTTTCATAGTAGGCTCTAAAGACCTGTTGGGCCCAACGCCGTACAGTAGTAACATGAAACCGTAAGACCATGGTTTATCTCAGTATAATGGGACATATGTTGTCCTCTTCAGGTGGAAAAGGCTTCACTCGTCTTACCCACTGTAACATGCAACAGGGCTCAGCGCATTGGCATTGGCCTGTTGTATCCACCCTCAGGAAATAAAAATCATGAAACTCCTGTCGGTTTGGTGAAGGTTTGGTAAATTAAAGATGTTCCCCATGATATAACTTCGAAGTGATCCGTCTGTGAAATCAGGAAATTTTCTAGGAACGTGTCATTGTATATATTTCACTTGTCACGTTCTGACCTTTATTTCCTTTGTTTTGTCATTATTTAGTATGGTCAGGGTGTGAGTTGGGTGGGCAGTCTATGTTTGTTTTTCTATGATTTGGGTATTTCTATGTTTCGGCCTAGTATGGTTCTCAATCAGAGGCAGGTGTCATTAGTTGTCTCTGATTGAGAATCATACTTAGGTAGCCTGGGTGTCACTGTGTGTTTGTGGGTGATTGTTCTTGTCTCTGTGTTTTGCACCAGATAGGGCTGGTTTGGGTTTTCACGTTTTTGTTTGTTCATGTGAAGTGATTTATTAAAACATGAATCAAAATAACCACGCTGCGCTTTGGTCCGCCTCTCCGTCAATGGAAGAAATCCCTTACATCACTTAGATGTGCTCAAGCTAAACAATGTGCCAAATTATTTAACTCCGCTTCTCCTTCAAGTACCATAACATTTACATTTGAGTCATTTAAGCAGACACTCTTATCCAGAGCGACTTACAGGAGCAATTCGAGTTAAGTGCCTTGCTCAAGGGCACATTGCAATGTGCCCTGTGTGTCTGTGGGAAACGTGGGAAAATGTTGTACATATTTTAGGTGTTAAGTGTTTTTGGTTGTTAATGAGCTTTTTTTATTGAGTTGTTAATTGGCTATATCTGCTTGTTTTTTCCCATGGAGTTGCAGGTTGACTTGACTTGATGGCAGGTTGACGAGTCTGATTTGGCTAGCTAGCTAGCTGGCTAAATTTTGCACTGAAAAGATGCATCTCAGCACTGGCTTCTTGATCAATAAGACCTGACTACATAATGAAAATGGCATAGAGCTCGTAGTCAGGATGAGTCCTTCTCTAGACTGATGTGTGGGCTTTTTTGCACCGTAGCAGCAGCAGAGGCATCACCCAAGTGGGTGGTACACGTTAGTTGTGGAGGAGTATGAAGTCCAAGTACCAGAGAGACTGAGCTGAGGACGACATCAGGGCCAGAAATCCAACCCCATCACCTGACATCACAAGCTACAGAGAGGCCAAGGATAACATCAGGGCCAGCAAGCCAGCAATGAACAACCACAAAGGAGGTGTAGGCTCACAGTAGACCCCGCCTGCAAGGCATACTGGGTTACACATTCAAAACATAACCAAACAAACGATAGAACCACATTGTCCTAGCCATAGAGTATTACTCCCTCAATAGATCAGCGATCTCAGACTCCTAAACTAAGTTAGATGATGGTTTGATGATGGTGATGCCAGATGATGGTGATGTCAGATAATGGTGATGCAGGCCTGGCTCACAGTCAGCGTTCCAATTCATCCCAAAGGTGTTTGATGGGGTTTAAGCCAGGGCTCTCTGCAGGCCAGTCAAGTTCTTCCACACCGATCTCGACAAACCATTTTTATAAGGGGTGCGTAACTGGTGGCTTCGAAGTCAGACGCAGGAGAGCAGAAGTGGGTAATCACCGGAGCAGTTTAATATACATAATTGTCACGATCGTCGTATGGAGTAGACCAAAGCGCAGCGTGGTGTGAATCCATTATTTTATTGAATGACTAAAAACACGAAGAACACTTAAACAAAAACAACAAAACAAACGTGACGCTATGACATCGAGTACAGGCAACTACACAGACAATAACCCACGAACCACAATACAAAACAGGCTACCTAAATATGGTTCCCAATCAGAGACAACGACAAACACCTGCCACTGATTGAGAACCGTATCAGGCTAAAACACATAGAAACAGACTAGCTAGACATGCAACATAGAATGCCCACTCATATCACACCCTGACCAAACAAAATATAGAAACAAACAACTCAAATAATGGTCAGAGTGTGACAATAATATATAACCACCGGCATCCAGAATAATAAAGAATGGGTACAAAACCCGACACGCACCAGACAACAAATGTTGTCTAATGGCGGCGAGCTTTACACCACTCCAGGAAACGCTTTGCATTGTGCATGGGGATCTTAGGCTTGTGTGAGGCTGCTCGGCCATTGAAACCCATTTAATGAAGCTCCCAACGAACAGTTATTGTTCTGACATTGCTTCCAGAGGCAGTTTGGAACTCGGGAGTGAGCACTCGGCTGTCCTGTTCTGTAAGCTTGTGTGGCCAACCACTTCGCGGCTGAGCCGTTGCTGCTCCTAGACGTTTCCACTTACGTAACAGCACTTACAGTTGACAGGGCAGTTCTAGCAGGGCAGAAATCTGATGAACTGACTTGTTGGAAAGGTGGCATTCTATGACGGTGCCACGTTGAAAGTCACTGAGCTCTTTAGTACGGCCATTCTACTGGCAATGTTTATCAATGGAGATTACATGGCTGTGTGCTCGATTTTATGCACCTGACAGCAATGGGTGTTGGTGAAATGTGCCACCACTGCTAAATGAATGTAGGGGAAACACTGCTCATTTACAATATCATTTTTTTGGTTAATATTATCATTAAAAAAAACAATGGAAAGGAAGAGATGATCTACCCTATTCCCTTTCCCTCGATATCAACCTGCACACATTCTCATGATGCCTCCTTTAACCAAAGGGAGAACCATTATGTAAGGCAGTTCATTAGCATAGCTGGATATTATTGTTTATTGAATCAGACATTTTTCATCATCAGAGGTTCCACTGGAGGCAATATTTAATTTGGAACAAATGTCACCTGCTATCAAAATCCCAGTTCCTCAAGAAACATTCAGTCCCCCCATAACTCAGGATGATGAAACACACATAACTGCCTAGCTCATTTACTATATATCAGATCGATCGATTCAACAGATGAATTAGGATGCTCCGGGGAGTCAAAGGGCTGCCATGGACTAAAACTACGCCGTTACCATGGCTATTTTATCAGATAGATTCCTCCCCATGCATGATTGTCTGTTGAATATGAATACACCTCAGTACTGAACCTAGTGTGGTGTATATCCACGACCATGTTACAGTACACAATGTTTGGTGGCCATGCACCATAAGCTCTTTACCCAGACCATCCTCCTTCCATATCCGCATCTTAACACTCTCTGGCTCTATTTGGATAAACTGCAATTCAGCAGCATTCTAACCATACCCTGTTGTTTTTCCTCATAATAATGTGTTTTTAAGAGCACATACCCCATGCTGTGCTGTACAGTATACAGTGCATTAAAGGGCATTAATCCATTCATTAAAGAAGTGAGAGGCAGATACCTAAAGGTGGGGGAAATGAGAGCAGCTGGGGTAAAATGTGTCATGGGTGAGTCTGCAGATTCCCCCTGTGGCTGTGCACACGGCGGTAGACAAACACATACGATGTGGCAAAATGAATACACAAACAGATTTTTGAACAACTTCTCGTTGGTCAAGTGAAGGGAATTCAACATCATTAGTTAATAGGATGTGCATTTACTACACGCAATCGCTGATATTTCATCCGGAGGGAAAGTTTGCATGATTCTCATGTGTTCAAAAGTTATTTAGCTTCAAATACATGGTAGCACGCACAATAATGTACTAATTTAATGTCTTCTTTTTTATATTAGGAGTCCCCTGAGTACAAACTGGGGGCTTATATAATTATCTTATTGTGAGCACCATGCTGGAAAGGAAAGTAAACATATGCTAAATATCTAATGCAGTGCTATAACAATAATGAACAGACACAGCAATTATTCATATTATTCATATCATTTGCAGTGATGTCTGGGTGCTCAATATGATTCATGCGTGTTTTTATAGCGCGTTCCCTGTGGAAATGCTTGTACTATAGTATTGTGTACTTGGTACAGTATATTCATGGTTAGGGACTACCACTTCTTCATAGATCATTGTACTGTCATAGTCTGATGTTAATTACCAGTGTAGTAGTACGCTTACAACCCATCCCATTTTACTTACTTAATATGGAATGAGGTTAAATGCCTATTTCTCTCCGTCTTCTCTCAGCATGTTCTCTGAGATTCCCATAAGGGAATTGACATTCAGAGTGGATGATTTAATTGAAACCCTTGTTGATCGGCTAAAGAGAAATTAAGTCTGTCGATCTCTGTTATATTCTAATGATAAGAGGAGGAGGAGGTTAATAAGGGTAGACTCATTTGGTGAAAATGTATTTCAATTTTTTTCAGCATCACATCCATGGGTCCACAGTCTGTGAAAGCCATCAATGTTAATACAACTAATATGTTCCTATGAAATTACTGTAGGTGTCAAAACTTAATATGAGGTGATGTTACAAACTCTAAAACTACGGGAACAATTTAACAGTTAAACAGAGGTACAGGAACCCGATTTCCACAATAATTTCTACAAGGATACACACATTCTGATTGATTTAACACGACCCCCAGCTCAAAAAAAAACTGGAGCTGTCAGTTAAAAAGGATCCATACTGAAATGTGTCTGTTTATTCTTCACACTGATTCTATTGCACAAATAACAACTATGCAGATAGTTCACTTAAATCCAGCTGGGAAGGCTGCGTCCTTCCAAAGCTTTTTCAATGTTGCTCTCCTCGTGTCGGTTTCTGAGAGCTGTATTGGATAAAAGCAGCGGTATGATTGAACAGGGAAATAGTTTCTTTAGCAAGCCTAGGATGGCCTTGGGTTGTTACTGTCCGTATCGATGCCTGACCCTGGCATATCAATGCACAAAGGTGTTGTGATAACCTGAGGTTAAGGTGACGATTGTGTTAAGCTTTAGCCCTGTGTTGTGTTGCTGCATAATTCAAATGGTAGGAAAAGCCAGATAAATGAAAGTATTAAGGTCAGATCCCTCCCCTTCTTCTATCTTCTTCTTCTTCACACCAACCACCCACACCACTTCCTGGAGCTGTTCTCTGTGCAGAGCAGAGCAGAGCAGGAGAGCAGAGGAGGAGGAGAGGAGAGGAGAGGAGAGAGAGAGGAGAGGAGAGGGAGGAGAGGAGAGGAGGAGAGGAGAGGAGAGGAGAGGAGAGGAGAGGAGAGGAGAGGAGAGGAGAGGAGAGGAGAGGAGGAAGCTGCTGGAAAGACAATGGAAGCTTTTGTAGTTATGTATGCAGTATTTATATGATTATTGATCAGAATTTCCATCACAGTAGCCTATTTTCTATCACTAATGTGATAACCCCCTAGTGAATAGCCCTGGGTTGAATGTACTGTATTTTACATTTCAGATGTCATTTACAACATCCACCTCTTTATAAGGTCTGTTAAATTGAGACCATTTCTTAAAATTGTGCAGCTAAATTATTTCCAATATTTGGAGTACAGCACTCCAAATGTGTATGACCATAGAGAGCAGCATCCCTCTTCACCTTGGAAAATCAAATTCACTCATATGTTATTTAACTTCATTCAAGTAAATTAAGTGAAATTGGGCATTTTGATATTGAGAAATCCTCCTATCTCTGAGACTGATCTTCACACCCTACCTTGTAGTGCATGCATGGATCACAGCGGTCTTTACACCGTACCTTGTAATGCAGTAATGCATCGTATTAGTCTTTACACCGTACCTTGTAGTACCATCCTCTTAGAAATTCAAGAGAAAGGTCACATTGAAAATTAGCTCCCGGATGCAATTTTTATGGCTTCCACAGGGTGTCAGCAGTCTATGTTCAAGTTTTCAAGCTTCTTGTAACTAATATTTAATCGTTATATGTAAATGTATGAAACCTGTGCCGGTGGAAAAATATTTTGATGTGGGGGGCCGTCCTCAAACAATCGCATGGCATGTTTTCACTGTAATAGCTACTGTAAGTCGGACAGTGCAGTTAGATTAACAAGAATTTAAGCTTTCAGCCGATATCAGACACTTATATGTTCCTAAATGTTTAACATCCATAATATTTATGATTATTTATTTGAATTGCGCCACTGCAGTTTCACCGGAAGTTGTCCCGCTAGCGGGACACCGATCCTTATTAATGGATCACAGTGGTCTTTACTCCCTACCTTGTAATGCATTAATGCTTCATATTAGTCTTTACACCATACCTTGTAATGCAATAATGGATCGTAGAAGGCTTCACACCCTACCTTGTAATGCAATAATGGATCGTAGAAGGCTTCACACCCTACCTTGTAATGCATTAATGCTTCGTAGAAGGCTTCACACCCTACCTTGTAATGCATTAATGGATCACAGCGGTCTTTACTCCCTACCTTGTAATGCATTAATGCTTTGTATTATTCTTTAAACTGTACCTTGTAATGCGTTAATGGATCACAGCAGTCTTTACACCTTACCTTGTAATGCATTAATGGATCGTAGCATATTCCTTTTGACATTTTGAGCTGACTAAGACATTAGATGTGGGATAACACTCCACACTGCCCCTGCTACTTTGAAGAGTCAAAGAAGCGTTGACCATATAAAGAAGCTCCTTTGCAGGTTCTATATACATTGAGTGTACAAAACATTAGGAACACCTTCTCTTTCCTTGACATGTAGACTGACTAGGTGAATCCAGGTGAAAAATATGATCCCTTATTGATTTCACTTGTTAAACCCACTTCAATCAGTGTAGATGAAGGGGAGGAGACCGGTTAAAGAACATTTTTTAAGCCTTGAGACAACTCAATATTCATGTTTTGTACACTCAGTGTATAACCAAGTGTTTTAACTCAAGTAAGTCTAGCATTCTGCTGACAAGCAAGTCAGACAGGTGGAGTGTGGTTGTGTGTATGATGTTTGATCAGGAGGGGAATGTGAAGGCCCCATGTGGCAGCAGGTTAAAAATACCTCACTGTGATCTTGGAACTGTCTGTGTCCAGCATCCAGCCCTCTTGTAGAAGTGTGCACTTTCACACTTGCCTATTTGCATTACATCAGATACATTAGACCAAAGGGGAAGACACCTGACCCTCAGTGTAATGATGGAGCAGTCTTAAGGAAGGGGAGGGAAGGGAGACTGCCAGCCAGGGCTACAGGCGGGAGTCTGTGTCTGGGTTTGAGCAATGCTTTTGTTAGCTATTTTTACCTAGACTGATATAAATGTCTAAAAATCCAGTCAGCTAAGGGCCATCATTTTGCTTTTAGAGGCAATGGGATAGGATTTCAAGGCCGTAACTCATAATTGCAGATAATGTGAAGCCACACATTTGAAGCCAAAGCCACCCTTTAAAAAGGTGTAAAGTGAAAATGACACAGTTCTCAGAATTCATTTGGAAGTAGATGAGGTATCAGCTTGCTCATTTTAAATGACAAGATCCACCATGTAATTACCAGGATGTCCTTGGAAATAAGATGAAAATCGCACTGACCTTTCCTGGTTTTAAAAATAGACAAAAATTGTCACTTTTATTCCAGCAGCCAAAATATATTTTAATCCTATGCTGCCGGTAAGACTATATTTAAAATGGTAAAGGCAAAACTTGTTGAACATAGAGAGCAAATACAATGGTAAACGGGTTTCCTTGATAAAGTTTAACACTGACATCTCCATTTCAAGGGATATAGAGATCTGGATACTCTCTTGCTGCAACTTCAAATTATCCCAGATAATATACAACAATGTGTATATGTTAATGTTTCTGACTTTTAGATACATTGACATCAGTAGCACAGTATAGGACCTATAATAGTAATCTTTGAAATATAACGCATAATCACATGCTCTCCACCCCACTGACTTTGACATTGTTCCACATACAGTAAATTATGGAATTTGACCCGGCTGTGATTTCAGATAGAGGTCAGGTCAGGTCAGTACAGTTTAAAGTTCTCTCCTTACAGTAGTGTGTCCCTGAATGTTCATGGCTGGACTGGAAGTGGCTTAGTAGATCTATGAGTCTTTGAGACTGGGGAGAATGCATTAGAGCACAGTCATAGGGGAGGAGGCATGTAGTTTCACCCTCTTTGCATAATGCATCGCCACAGTGCTGCTGCTGTGTGATTAATTAGCTTCATGTGAATTTCCGGGCAAAGAATATGTCTTTGTTTCAACAGGTAGTCCTCTAGATAGCCATTTCTATTACAGTCTGACCAGCTATTTATCTCTTGCCAATATTCTGTCACTTTATAATTACAGGGAAACCATAATTCCTCACACTTATCTTCGTACACAAGGAATCTTGTTGGAGTTTACATTTAGCACTTATGATTTATATTATCAATACGAAATAATTCATGTGTATTACATTTGATTTCCTTTGAATTTCCCTTATCATCGGTTGCCTTCATTTTTGCAGGGAAACACATAGCTAATATCTTTTGAAAATATCCTGCATAAGGATTTTACTGGTAAATAAGCAGCTTACACAAGTGCAAAAATGTACAGGGATGTGTAACACTAACTTTCGTGTTGACTTGAGGACTCACAGCTTTCCGCACCCAACACTTATTTTGACTGGTCTTTGTTGCTGTAAAAACTGTTTGTGTTTTTTTTTTTGTCAGTTGGTAGGAGGACGAGATAGTGTTGGCCCACTCAACCATGAGTGGTGCAGCCCTCCAGATCTTCCCCGTACAATCACAGAACTAAGAGGCCCAAGGGACTTCATTGTCTCCGCCGCATACTTCAACTCACTAGAGTACCGCTCCTAAGTGTGAACATTATTTCAGACATAATTAGGGGTGTAACGGTACATTCTTACAGAACAGTACGGTACGGGGACCTTGTTTCGGTCTGCACTGTGAAACCACATTTTTTTTATGCAAGAATATAAACACACTAGGCCTATGCTGCACTGCATGCCTCTTGAGTAAATCTGTCCTGAAAAAAACAGCATTTCATGGCTATTCCGTTAAAACAACTATTGTACATGTTGTAATCAATACTCTAATCTTAATTGGCGCATTTCAAAATGACCTTTTGTGAGGAGTAGCCGGGAACTACGTGAGTACTTTACGATGGCAAGTGGTGGGGTCGATACACCAGGAGGATTCTCCATCGTTGTTTAAATCTCCAGTTTGGGAACATTTTGGCTTCCCAGTAGATTATAATGGCAATGGACAGAGAATTGTGGATAAAACTTGAACAGTATGTTGCCGCGCTCAACCAGAATAGCCTATGCAGCTGCCAACACCTCAAATATTTTGACACATTTACGCCGATATCACCCCAGTTTTCCTACCACTGGAGCAAGACGGAAACACAAAGAAACAACAACACAACATCGTCTCCCTGCGGATATATGCCCATTCTCTGTGGTTGAGAATAGGGGGTTTAATTAAGCACCTCATGAAAGTGCTCGAGCCACGTTACGAACTTCCCTCTTGCACCCATTTTAGCAAACAGGTAGTACCCACTCTATATAGGCAAACCAAAGCCAAAGTTTTGAATGAATTGGTCAATGCACACTGTTGAGCTTACTTAACAGTAACAGCACATTACAATAGGCCTACCCCGGAGTGGGATATGTACAGTGCTACACTGAAGGAGGCAGTGTCATGGTGCGTTCGTAACTAAGTGGGAATTTACCACATATGACTGGGAAAAATCCACTTGAACGGCCCTCCAACTGGTAATTACTAGTGGGAAACTCATCTATCATCCTGAGCACCCACTTCTCCCACATGATGACCTCTGACGTCACCTACTAAGGAAGTGGCCTCTAAAACAGCATTTTTAACAGTTAAATGCAACAACAAAACATTATTTATTAAAATCATTCTATTAATTTGTTAACAAACATAATAGCTGTACTTTTAGTTTATGGTTGACACAGCTTGTACTTTTAGTTTATGGTTGGCACAGCTTGTACTTTTAGTTTATGGTTGGCACAGCTTGTACTTTTAGTTTATGGTTGGCACAGCTTGTACTTTTAGTTTATGGTTGCCACAGCTTGTACTTTTAGTTTATGGTTGGCACAGCTTGTACTTTTAGTTTATGGTTGACACAGCTTGTACTTTTAGTTTATGGTTGGCACAGCTTGTACTTTTAGTTTATGGTTGACACAGCTTGTACTTTTAGTTTATGGTTGACACAGCTTGTACTTTTAGTTGATGGTTGACACAGCTTGTACTTTTAGTTTATGGTTGACACAGTTTGTTCTTTTAGCTTATGGTTGACACAGCTTGTACTTTTAGTTTATGGTTGACACAGCTTGTACTTTTAGTTTACTTTTGGTTGGCACAGCTTGTACTTTTAGTTTATGGTTGACACAGCTTGTACTTTTAGTTTATGGTTGGCACAGCTTGTACTTTTAGTTTATGGTTGGCACAGCTTGTACTTTTAGTTTATGGTTGACACAGCTTGTACTTTTAGTTTATGGTTGGCACAGCTTGTACTTTTAGTTTATGGTTGACACAGCTTGTACTTTTAGTTTATGGTTGGCACAGCTTGTACTTTTAGTTTATGGTTGACACAGCTTGTACTTTTAGTTTATGGTTGGCACAGCTTGTACTTTTAGTTTATGGTTGGCACAGCTTGTACTTTTAGTTTATGGTTGACACAGCGTGTACTTTTAGTTTATGGTTGACACAGCTTGTACTTTTAGTTTATGGTTGACACAGCTTGTACTTTTAGTTTATGGTTGACACAGTTTGTTCTTTTAGTTTATGGTTGACACAGCTTGTACTTTTAGTTTATGGTTGGCACAGCTTGTACTTTTAGTTTATGGTTGACACAGTTTGTTCTTTTAGTTTATGGTTGACACAGCTTGTACTTTTAGTTTATGGTTGACACAGCTTGTACTTTTAGTTTATGGTTGACACAGTTTGTTCTTTTAGTTTATGGTTGACACAGCTTGTACTTTTAGTTTATGGTTGACACAGCTTGTACTTTTAGCTTATGGTTGACACAGTTTGTTCTTTTAGTTTATGGTTGACACAGTTTGTTCTTTTAGTTTATGGTTGACACAGCTTGTACTTTTAGTTTATGGTTGACACAGTTTGTTCTTTTAGTTTATGGTTGACACAGCTTGTACTTTTAGTTTATGGTTGACACAGCTTGTACTTTTAGTTTATGGTTGACACAGTTTGTTCTTTTAGTTTATGGTTGACACAGCTTGTACTTTTAGTTTATGGTTGACACAGCTTGTACTTTTAGCTTATGGTTGACACAGTTTGTACTTTTAGTTTATGGTTGACACAGCTTGTACTTTTAGTTTATGGTTGACACAGCTTGTACTTTTAGTTTATGGTTGACACAGCTTGTACTTTTAGTTTATGGTTGACACAGCTTGTACTTTTAGTTTATGGTTGACACAGCTTGTACTTTTAGTTTATGGTTGACACAGCGTGTACTTTTAGTTTATGGTTGACACAGCTTGTACTTTTAGTTTATGGTTGACACAGTTTGTTCTTTTAGCTTATGGTTGACACAGCTTGTACTTTTAGTTTATGGTTGACACAGCTTGTACTTTTAGTTTATGGTTGGCACAGCTTGTACTTTTAGTTTATGGTTGACACAGCTTGTACTTTTAGTTTATGGTTGGCACAGCTTGTACTTTTAGTTTATGGTTGGCACAGCTTGTACTTTTAGTTTATGGTTGACACATCTTGTACTTTTAGTTTATGGTTGGCACAGCTTGTACTTTTAGTTTATGGTTGGCACAGCTTGTACTTTTAGTTTATGGTTGACACAGCTTGTACTTTTAGTTTATGGTTGACACAGCTTGTACTTTTAGTTTATGGTTGACACAGCTTGTACTTTTAGTTTATGGTTGACACAGTTTGTTCTTTTAGTTTATGGTTGACACAGCTTGTACTTTTAGTTTATGGTTGGCACAGCTTGTACTTTTAGTTTATGGTTGACACAGTGCGTACTTTTAGTTTATGGTTGGCACAGCTTGTACTTTTAGTTTATGGTTGACACAGCTTGTACTTTTAGTTTATGGTTGGCACAGCTTGTACTTTTAGTTTATGGTTGGCACAGCTTGTACTTTTAGTTTATGGTTGACACAGCTTGTACTTTTAGTTTATGGTTGACACAGCTTTTAGTTTATGGTGCACAGCTTGTACTTTTAGTTTATGGTTGACACAGCTTGTACTTTTAGTTTATGGTTGACACAGCTTGTACTTTTAGTTTATGGTTGACACAGTTTGTTCTTTTAGTTTATGGTTGACACAGCTTGTACTTTTAGTTTATGGTTGGCACAGCTTGTACTTTTAGTTTATGGTTGACACAGTTTGTTCTTTTAGTTTATGGTTGACACAGCTTGTACTTTTAGTTTATGGTTGACACAGCTTGTACTTTTAGTTTATGGTTGACACAGTTTGTTCTTTTAGTTTATGGTTGACACAGCTTGTACTTTTAGTTTATGGTTGACACAGCTTGTACTTTTAGCTTATGGTTGACACAGTTTGTTCTTTTAGTTTATGGTTGACACAGTTTGTTCTTTTAGTTTATGGTTGACACAGCTTGTACTTTTAGTTTATGGTTGACACAGTTTGTTCTTTTAGTTTATGGTTGACACAGCTTGTACTTTTAGTTTATGGTTGACACAGCTTGTACTTTTAGTTTATGGTTGACACAGTTTGTTCTTTTAGTTTATGGTTGACACAGCTTGTACTTTTAGTTTATGGTTGACACAGCTTGTACTTTTAGTTTATGGTTGACATAGCTTGTACTTTTAGTTTATGGTTGACACAGCTTGTACTTTTAGTTTATGGTTGACACAGCTTGTACTTTTAGTTTATGGTTGACACAGCTTGTACTTTTAGTTTATGGTTGACACAGCTTGTACTTTTAGTTTATGGTTGACACAGCTTGTACTTTTAGTTTATGGTTGACACAGCTTGTACTTTTAGTTTATGGTTGACACAGCTTGTACTTTTAGTTTATGGTTGACACAGTTTTTTGGCCATTAGTCAATCAGCATTTCTCAACAAGTTCAAATCACATGAATGCATCCAACTGGTATTTATGACTTCACAACTTGTATTTATGACTTCACAACTGGTATTTATGACTTCACAACTGGTATTTATGACTTCACAACTGGTAAATTCCCATCTTCTACAATATAACAAAAGCAGCATCAGAGTGGAAACAATCCGGTCACAACAGACAATGCAAGGAACATTGTGACAGCTGAACATTGTGAATAGCATTTACTTTTCCTGCTGTACCCGAAACCGAACCCTGACCCCAAAAAAACACAATAACTACTGAACCTTGGGTTTGGTGAATCGTTAAACCCCAAGACATAATGCTTGGCATATAGCCACAGAACTTAACACGACAGGGGTCCTGGAACCATACCACTTTCCAAGATACCCTTTGTGCATCAACGTGACTAGTAGCGAATGTGGTCGTGTGTCAGATACAGAGCCTCAGATCCTTCTGTTCATCTTCTGTAAGCATGCATAATACATGGCACTGACATAACATGTTCATGATGCTCTTCTTTTCTGCATATCGCACTGGTCTGTGCTTTTCGTGCTTCTGATATTCTGGGAGTAATTGGACTCTGGGGCAGGTGGTCAGGATCGGAATCGCAGGGTCGAACCATGGTCCTGGGGATAACAAGATGTTTAGGAGCTCAAATATGGCCCAGTCCCAAGTGTAGCCACTATCATTGACCACCATTTCTATTTAGAATCCTCAATCCAACGTTGTCTCTGAAGTCATCCTCAACGGATATACTTGACAATCCGCTCAATTCACTATGATTCTCTGGTAAATTAAACAGACTCACTGTCTGAGAATAAACACTTCCGTTCCCATTCCCTTCAAAATGAATATCTAGAAACGCTACACAGTGTAACTACATTTCCATATCCAGGTTGTATTTTCCAGCCTTGACTGCAGTAAGTATGTTTATACAATTCTGTAGCTTCAGTAGTGGCGGAAGGAGGAGGCAGGTCTCCTACCACTAGAACACAGCTAGCTAGACTAATGCAGTTGCGTGGGATTGAGCTTTCGCTCCCCGAGGTACTGTATAAGACAGGTGCACCAATTAACAGGGCTGTCTGCCAACCATTCCTCTAGTGTGATAATTATACCCAGCTTTCAGCAGAGTACATACTGTGGTTTTCAGCAGAGTGCATACTGTGGCTTTCAGCAGAGTGCATACTGTGGTTTTCAGCAGAGTGCATACTGTGGCTTTCAGCAGAGTACATACTGTGGTTTTCAGCAGAGTACATACTGTGGCTTTCAGCAGAGTGCATACTGTGGTTTTCAACAGAGTGCATACTGTGGCTTTCAGCAGAGTACATACTGTGGTTTTCAGCAGAGTACATACTGTGGGTTTCAGCAGAGTGCATATACAGAGTGTGGTTTTCAGCAGAGTACATACTGTGGCTTTCAGCAGAGTGCATACTGTGGTTTTCAACAGAGTGCATACTGTGGCTTTCAGCAGAGTACATACTGTGGTTTTCAGCAGAGTACATACTGTGGCTTTCAGCAGAGTGCATACTGTGGTTTTCAGCAGAGTACATACTGTGGTTTTCAGCAGAGTACATACTGTGGCTTTCAGCAGAGTGCATACTGTGGTTTTCAGCAGAGTGCATACTGTGGCTTTCAGCACAGTACATACTGTGGTTTTCAGCAGAGTACATACTGTGGTTTTCAGCAGAGTGCATACTGTGGCTTTCAGCAGAGTACATACTAGAGGTCGACCGTTTATGATTTTTCAACGCCGGTACTGATTATAGGAGGACCAAAAAAGCCGATACCGATTAATCGGACGATTTTTATTTATTTATTAGTAACAATGACAATAACAACAATACTGAATGAACACTTATTTTAACTTAATATAATACATCAATAAAATCAATTTAGCCCCAAGTAAATAATGAAACGTTGAATTTGGTTTAAATAATGCAAAAACAAAGTGTTGGAGAAGAAAGTAAAAGTGCAATATGTGCTATGTGAGAAAGCTAACATTTCAGTTCCTTGCTCAGAACATGAGAACATATGAAAGCTGGTGGTTCCTTTAAACATGAGTCTTCAATATTCCCAAGTAAGAAGTTTTAGGTTGTAGTTATTATAGGAATTATAGGACTATTTCCCTCTATACCATTTGTATTTCATTAACCTTTGACTATTATATGTTCTTATGGGCACTTTAGTATTGCCAGTGTAACAGTATAGCTTCCATCCCTCTCCTCGCTCCTTCCTGGGCTCGACCAGCAACACAACGACAACAGCCACCCTCGAAGCAGCGTTACCCATGCAGAGCAAGTGGAACAACTACTAGAAGGCTCAGAGCGAGTGATGTTTGAAACTAGCTAGCCATTTCACTTCGGTTACACCAGCCTCATCTCGGGAGTTGATAGGCTTGAAGTCATAAACAGCGCAATGCTTGACGCAGAACGAAGAGCTGCTGGCAAAACGCACAAAAGTGCTATTTGAATGAATGTTTATGCGCCTGCTTCTGCCTACCACCGCTCAGTCCGATACTTAGATACTTGTATGCTCAGTCAGATTATATGCAACACAGGACACGCTAGATAATATCTAGTAACATCATCAACCATGTGTAGTTAACTAGTGATTATGATTGATAGTTTTTTATAAGATAAGTTTCATGCTAGCAACTTACCTTGGCTGACTGCATTCGCGTAACAGGCAGTCTCCTTGTGGAGTGCAACGAGAGAGAGGCAGGTTGTTATTGCGTTGGACTAGTTAACTGTAAGGTTGCAAGATTGGGTCACCCGAGCTGACAAGGTGAAAATCTGTCGTTCTGCCCCTGAACAAGGCAGTTAACCCACCGTTCCTAGGCCGTCATTGAAAATAAGAATGTGTCCTTAACTGACTTGCCTAGTTAAATAAAGGTATAAAAAAATATATGTATAAATAAAAAAATACAGATTTCTGATTGTTATGAAAACTTGAAATTGGCAGTAATTAATCGGCCATTCCGATTAATCGGTCGACCTCTAATACATACTGTGGCTTTCAGCAGAGTACATACTGTGGCTTTCAGCAGAATATATACTGTGGCTTTCAGCAGAGTATCGAACCCACCAAGTGTTGGGGGGCTCTCCTCTCCCTGAGCAACGTGACCTTATTGGGTCAGCGTTCTCTCCGGCCACACACACCACACTAATACTCCTCTTGTTAGCTGAGATCAATGGCAGATGATAATTAAAATTGTATTTTTATCCCCCATCATCACAAACAGAGCACTGGTATCTTTACTTCCTCCTGAGGTCAAATATGGTCATTCTTTTTTCAAAGCTGTCAATACAGTTAGGTTTTCTGGCTCGACAACTACAAACACTCTGAAATGTTATCTTTAATGAAGAGTGTGCCGTCCTATCTGCCAGGCCTATTTGCCATGCAAAGTCAAGTTGTACCTTTGTTTGCTTAGGATCTTTAAAGGCTCACAAAGAGGCCTATCATGCTAAACAACAACAGCCTTCCAGGACCAAGGGTAAATATAAAAAAATGTAATGCAAAAGCTAAATACTGCTGAAAAATGTTACGAGTGTAAACTTAGTATCACGGGACCAAAGAAATGACGTACAAAATTCAAGACAGGCAGCAGATAAACAAAGCCCTCAGCTTCAGAATGGCTGAGCTGAACAGCATGGCTGTCGTCTGGCCACTCTACCATAAAGACGTGATTGGTGGAGTGCTGCAGAGATGGCTGTCCTTCTGGAAGGTTCTCTGTCAGAGTGACCATTGGGTTCTTGGTCACCTCCCTGACCAAGGCCCTTCTCCCCCGATTGCTCAGTTTGACCGGGCGGCCAGCTCTAGGAAGACTCTTGATGGTTCCAACTTCTACCATTTAAGAATGATGGAGGCCACTGTTTTCTTGGGGACCTTCAATGCTGCAGAAATGTTTTGGTACCCTTAACCAGATCTGTGCTTCGACACAATCTTGTCTCGGAGCTCTACGGACAATTCCTTCGATCTCATGGCTTGGTTTTGGCTCAAACATGCATTGTCAACTGTAGGACCTTGTAGGACCACACAGGTGTGTGCCTTTCCAAATCATGTCCAACAATTTAATTTACCACAGGTGAACTCCAATCAAGTTGTAGAAACATCTCAAGGACGATCAGTGGAAACAGGCTGCACCCGAGCTCAATTTCAATTCTCATAGCAAAGGGTTATGTTCATATGGTATTTCTGTTTTATATTTGTATTACATTTGCAAAAGTTTCTAAAAACCTGTTTTCGCTTTGTCATTATGGGATTTTTTTTTATTTTCATCAATTTTAGAATAAGGCTGTAACGTAACAAAATGTGGAAAATTCAAGGGGTCTGAATACTTTCCGAAGGCACTGTATATCACTGGAGCCCTCATTAGGACCTGGAAGCACTCTGTATGCCAGGAAAAAAAACATCTAAATGCCAAAGGAAACACATTTGATTACACACCCACAGAGGGCACATATTAGTTTTCTAATGACACCATCTAGCGCTCCTCTCAGAGACTTTCCAATCCCCAAATTGTCATCCAGTACACCTCATTAAATTGTGTCTTCTTTCTTCCCCTCTTTAAAGGTCACATAAAATCAACAGGAAGGGAAATAGACTAGGTTTGATCCCAGCTCTGTTGACTGGAATTACAGCTATGGCTTTATACTGTCACTCCAGCAAATCAGTGGCTTTTCAAAGGGACAAAATGTACAATATATTGGAAAAGCATATGGACTCACATACACATACACACCTATCCAGACTGACATACACACATCCATCCATCCATCCACAGACAGACAGACAGACAGACAGGCAGGCAGGCAGGCAGGCAGGCAGACAGACACAAAGACATACAGACACACACAAAGACATACACACATCCACGCACACACACACACACACACACAAACACACACAGACATATACACTCACAACCATCCACACACAAACACACACAGAGACATCCATTCACACACACA
Source organism: Oncorhynchus tshawytscha (assembly GCF_018296145.1). Taxonomy (NCBI): domain Eukaryota; kingdom Metazoa; phylum Chordata; class Actinopteri; order Salmoniformes; family Salmonidae; genus Oncorhynchus; species Oncorhynchus tshawytscha. The sequence continues at coordinate 69,276,308 of NC_056436.1, read as the reverse complement.
CCCACTCACAGACATTTGTTTATTAGTTCATATATAAAGAGAGTACTTTTCTCAAGGAGCAATATTTACTATGAAAGTGAGCGAGAGAGAGAGAGTTACAAGATGTAATTGTGGTGAAAAGGCGCTTGGCGGTTGCGGCAGGACCTTGTCAGATATGAAGTTAGGCAGAGAGAGGCAGAAACCAATCAAAGCAGGTCCATCTCATCTTCCCACTGTCTCGGAGAAAAGGTATGACTGCGCTGCTGGTACTAACTCACCTTTCCCATCCTGGACAGGAGCAGAGTGAGGGAGGGAACAGAGGGAGGGAGGGGATCGGGGTTAGGGAGGGAGGGAGGGGATCGGGGTTAGGGAGGGAGCATAGCAGAGGGAGGGAGGGAGGGAGGGAGGGAGGGAGGGAGGGAGGGAGGGAGGGAGGGAGGGAGGGAGGGAGGGAGGGAGGGAGGGAGGGAGGGAGGGAGGGAGGGTAGCAGATGGGGGAGGGGAGAAGAGCAGAGGGAGCAGGAGAAGAGGTAATGTTGGTGGTGAGAGGAGGGTGGGATGGGATGGAAGGACAGGACGGGACGGGGGGGGACCAGTGGTAGGGGCAAGGTAATCATATTCCAATTGAAAGTCAGTCAGCTGGAACAACTGAGCCACACACCAAGAATGGATTTTACATGCAGACTATTACGCCCCAGCCTATTTACTCCAAACTGCCTGGAAATGGCTGGCATTATATGGAGCAGCCAAGAGTGAATGTATTCCCAGCAGATCGATGCCACTGGCTTAGCTTTGTTTTTCTGAAACATTTCTCTCTGCTTACTCCCTACTAGCCTGGACCCCATTTGTCCCCTGACCATATCCAATGATCTACATTACATCAACAGACGTATGTGGACACATGCTCGTCGAACATCTCAGGGAGATGCCACAAGTGCATTAGTGAGGTCGGGCACTGATGTTGGGCGATTAGGCCTGGCTCGCAGTCAGCGTTCCAACTCATCCCAAAGGTGTTCTATGGGGTTGAGGCCAGGGCTCTATGCAGGCCAGTCAAGATCTCACTTACCGATCTCAAAAAAATTATTCTGTATGGACCTCACTTTGTGCATGGGGGCATTGTCATGCTGAAACAGGAAAGGGCCTTCCCCAAACTGTTGGAAGCACAGAATCGTCTAGATTATCATTGTATGCTGTAGCGTTAAAATGTCCCTTTACTGGAACTAAGGGGCCTAGCCCAAACCATGAAAAACAGCCTAGACCATTATTCCTCCCCCACCAAACCTTACAGTTGGCACTATGCATTCAGGCCTGTAGTGTTCTCCTGGCATCGGCTAAACCCAGATTCGTCCTCCAGACTGCCAGACGATTCATCACACCAGAGAACGTGTTTCCACTGCTCCAGAGTCCAATGGCGGCGAGCTTTACACCACTCCAGCCGACGCTTGGCTTTGCACATGATGATCTTAGGCTTGTGTGCGGCTGCTCGACCATGGAAAACCATTTCATTACGCTCCCGACATACAAATTCTTGTGCAGACGGCAGTTTGGAACTCAATAGTGAGTGTTGCAACCAAGGACAGACAATTTGTACGCGCTTCAGCACTCGGTGGACCTGTTCTGTGAGCTTGTGTGGCCTACCATTCCGCGGCTGAGCCATTTTGCTCCTAGACATTTCCACTTCACAATAACAGCACTTACAGTTGACCGGGCCAGCTATAGCAGGGCAGGCATTTAATGAACTCACTTGTTGGAAAGGTGGCATCCTATGACGGTGCCACATTGAAAGTCACTGAGCTCTTCAGTAAGGCCATTCTACTGCCAATGTTTGTCTATGGAGATTGCATAGCTTTGTGCTTGATTTTATACACCTGTCAGCAATGGGTGTGGCTGAAATAGCGAGAATCCACTAATTTGAAGGGGTGTCCACATACCTTTTTTTTTACCAGTCAAAAGTTTGGACACACCTACTCATGCAAGGTTTTTCTTTATTTTGACAATTTTCTACATTGTAAAATAATAGTGAAGACATCAAAACTATAAAATGACACATATGGAATCATGTAGTAACCAAAGTGTTAATCAAATCCAAATATATTTATATTTGAGATTCTTCAAAGTAGCCACTCTTTGCGTTGATGACAGCTTTGTACACTCTTGGCATTCTCTCAACCACCTTCATGAGGTGGAATGCATTTCAATTAACAAGTGTTTCTTGTTAAAAGTTAACTTGTCAAATGTATTTCCTTCTTAATGCGTTTGAGCCAATCAGTTGTGTTGTGACAAGGTAGGAGTGGTATAAAGAAGACCAAATTCCTATTATGGCAAGAACAGCTCAAATAAGGAAAGAGAAATGACAGTCCAACATGACTTTAAGACAGAGTTACCTCTGCTGCAGAGGATAAGTTCATTAGTTAGCAGCCTCAGAAATTGCAGCCCAAATAAATGCTTCACGGAGTTCAAGTAACAGACACATCTCAATAACAACTGTTCAGAGGAGACTGTGTGAATCAGGCCTTCATGGTCAAATTGCTGCAAAGAAACCACTACTAAAAGACACCAATGAGAAGAAGAGACTTGCTTGGGCCAAGAAACATGAGCAATGGACATTAGACTGGTGGAAATCTGTTATTTTGTCTGATGAGTCCAAATTTGAGAGTTTTGGTTCCAACTGCCATGTCTTTGAGAGACGCAGAGTAGGTGACCGAATGATCTCCGCATGTGTGGTTTCCATCGTGAAGCATGGAGGAGGAGGTGTGATGGTGTGGGAGTGCTTTGCTGGTGACACTGTCTGTGATTTATTTAGAATTCAATGCACACTTAACCAGCATGGCTACCACAGATTTCTGCAGTGATACGCCATCCCATCTGGTTTGTCGGACTATCATTTGTTTTTCAACAGGACAATGACCCAACACACCTCCAGGCTGTGCATCAGGTGACCTGGCCTCCACAATCAATGCATCAGATGACCTGGCCTCCACAATCACCCAACATCAACCCAATTGAGAGGGTTTGGGTTGAGTGGGACCGCAGAGTGAAGGAAAAGCAGCCAACAAGTGCTCAGCATATGTGGAACTCCTTCAAGACTGATGGAAAAGCATTCCAGGTGAAGCTGGTTGAGAGAATCCCAAGAATGTGCAAAGCTGTCATCAAGGCAAAGGGTGGCTACTTGGAAGAATCTAAAATCTAAAATATATTTAGATTTGTTTAACTGTTTTTTTTCCAGAGATTTTAGCTCAAATAAATAGTTTGTACATTTAGGTTCTAAACAACACTGATGAATGATACAGTATGCATCCATCTGAAGTGCCTTTGGTGAAAAACAAATTAAGGCCATGACATTTATTAAATGATGTAGAAAAGCTTGATTGCACTGGTAGATGTTTGGCAGATCATAACCATCGATACATGAATGTGTATTGCACAGGAGACATTATACAGGTGCCTTAAGTGCCATTGATATAGGAAATGTGTTGACCACTTAAAATTGAGCGTTGAATGGATCTGTAAATAGAAACATCACAAAGTCAATTTATCAATGTGACAAAGATAAGGACCAATCATGAGGTATAATGAGGTATACTGCCCACATAATACATGTTCCAAATGGAATATGAAATCAGTAGTGCTGAGCGGTTCATGATTTTTTGGGGGGTTATTAAACAACTAATTGACCGATGTTGGTTGAATTATCGATTGAGTTTTTTTGTTGTTGAGCCCAACACACTGTTTCTCTAGAAATAAATCATATCATGCACCAGAGAAATCAAGTCAACAACTATATGGGATGCTGGGCTGAAGGGAGTTGTAGTTTTAATGAAGCAAATAGTCAACCTAGTTCAGAGCAGAAACGTGATAATTAACTACAATGATCATAATCCATTACGCCTGTTCTTTCCGGCTCAGGACAGAGATGGATACACATAGACCGCATGAGAGAAGAATGTACTGTACACAACTGAAATGTTTTATTATTTCATAGTAATTTCCTATTTTTCTATTGATGCCTACCCAATGTGGACCTGACAGAGACAATGGAATATTTTTGGCAATGAAATTTCCATTAAAAAGCTATAACATAATTTGTCATTATTTCTTGCATTTAATGTTTAAAAAATGAGAAATCAAACCCGACTCAAAAAGTACTAATTGTCTAGCACTATTTCTGCAAAAACTTACTTGTAAAAAGTATTATCCTTAGGGATACAAACATTGCATTAGCAACCATGCAAAACTAAACTGTGACTTTACTGATAAGTGAGCAAAATCGATTGAACCTGTTGTAGTGAGTGAGGACCTTTGGCATGATGCCTTTCTCTGCCCTGACATGTTAGCTGAGAGACAACCTAATTCATAATAAGGACAGATGGAATCCCAAATGGAATATTAAGAAAGGCTTTGTTGCTGTCTCTCACAATGACCTAATTTGTGTTAAAGAGAAGTGAATCTAAGGCACCTTTAGCATAGTGCATAGAGGCTAACCCACTACTGTAATTAAAACAAACGGCATGGAAAGACAATTAGATGAGATTTTCAGAATCTTTACAGTGAGGCCTTGTGGTTTAGGAAGTTCTCATTCATCACGGCGTCCAAGCGCTAGTTGCTGCTGACAGTCCTGTTTCACACTGGTCTGAGTACACCCTCTGCCTCACCTTTCATTTCTACATCAGATCTATAGTGGTTGGGGAGCTGTATGCATTTGTAGTGGACAATGTGGTGCGGTGTATTCTTAGTTGCGATGGGGAAATACACTCAACAACTGATTGTGCCACCTTTAGCTGCAATGATTGCAAACAAATGCTTCCTGTAGTTGTCTCTCACTTAGCTGTGGAGGAATTTTGGCCCACTCTTGCATGCAGAAATGCTTTAACTCAGCGGCATTTGTGGGTTTTCAAGTATGAACTACTCGTTTCAAGTCCTGCCACAACATCTCAATTGGGATTAGGTCTGGACTTTGACTAGGCCTTTCCAAAACTGTTGTCACATCCCTCCAATAGAGTTCCAGACGCTTGTAGAATCTATGCCAAGGTGCATTGAAGCAGTACTGGCTCGTGGTGGACCAACTCCCTTTTAAGACACTTTTTGTTGGTGTTTCCCTTATTTTGGCAGTTACCTGTATGTTGGTCATCATTGGAGGAATTGTTCGTCATTACTGGAGGAATTGAAAACATTCTTCTCTCCTCTAGATCTGACAGTGGTGCTGCTGGTGTGATGTTGTGACTCATGGCTTCTGACTGTGATACATAATAATGGCTACCAGTCCATAGTGTCAATTACCTGTCCCTTATAGATGGGTCACCATGGGGTCCTTTTGATCAGATACTGTGTCCTAAATGGTTAGGCAAATAGTGTACCAGCCCTTCACCACTGGACCCTGTCAGTGGTTACAAAAGTGAATGAATTGGATCTGGCAGGTTATTTCAACTTGACTTGACACCACCAATGAAATCATAGATGGACAATGAGAGGGGACATTAACGTGATATGACATATAATTAATAATGCATGGACCATCAAACTCTGGCAATTTTCAATGTGGAGCAGAGACATGAACGTGAACTTTCATGTGCCTTAATAACAAACTTGTATGCATCTGTAAATACGAATATAATTGTTAAATTACGAGCCTAGTTGGTTTAGCCACGGAAAAAGAGAGCAAACTTCCCGCTAGCCATGATTGGCTGAGATAATGAGTGGGCTTAACATGCCGAGAGATGAGTTTGGATTGGTCTGCCATGTAGCGCGCTTCTCTCTATAACATGAGTTGGTCAGTATGCTTAGGTAATCCTTTTATAATGAGGCTTTTTATAAATATATCATGTAGTAGAACTGCATAAGTGTTGCTCTCCACTTTTGAAATCAGTGGAATTAGAGTATGATAGCTAAGGAAATTGAACATTCTGCCGTTTGATTGCAAATATGCAGACGGAGTCGAAAAGAGAACACACAGAAGACTGTTGTATAAAACACTTGTGTCCAGATTACATCTTCAAACTAAGGGCAACCATGGTATCTGTGACAGAGAGGGAGAAGCGTCCATCCATGTTTACGGGTAAGATAGTCTAGCTAGCTACATTTTCATTTTCTAATTTTGTCAGAAAGTCATTTTCATTTCAAGTGTACTGTTACTAGCTAGTAATAGCTAGTAATATTAATTACAGACACATTTGCATTGCTAGTTATATGTTATATGTTAGCTAGCTAACATTGAACCTGGTTGGTTTGCTACCTGCAGAATCATGCAGGGCAGTAACGTTATGAGTTTGGATTATAGTTAATTGTTTAGCTAGCTATCTACATGTCTAAAACAAAAGACTCCATCCACTATGCAAGTAACTATTTCAATAGAATGTTTATGATGTCACTGTGACAACTGCCAATAGACGTAGCTGGTAAATTCTCTCTGGCTATCTACTCTGATTTCAGAGCACTCTCATCTGAGTGTGCCAGAGCGCAGAATAACTGATTAATTTACAAACACTCAACACCTGTTCACCTGTTGAATATGGCCGGTGTCAGTAAACGTTGATAAAAAAGCGTTGCAGTCCCCAACGCTCTGTATAAAATAAAACAGCCTGGCCAGCTCTGCTAGGGCGCGTAAAATGGTCAGAGTGAGCTGTTCCCTCATTTGTGTCTGGAAGTAGATAGCAAGCTAACCAACGTTAGCCAGTTAGCTTGGGTGCTTGTTTGCTGCTGTTAGGTCAGAAAGCTCGGATCAATCCTACTCTTCGGCCAGAGCTTCCAGTGTGCGCTTTGAACGCTCCGAGAGCGAAACGCTCTGAATTTATGAATGGACAATCTGACAACGCTCTGAGTTTATGAACGCCCAGAGCACATGTCGACCATACATGTAGACCAGCTGGAGGAGGTGTTCTCCATGATAGGAGAGACAGTGGTAGACCAGTAAGTTAGCTAGCTAGCTAACGCATAACGACATTAGCCAAGTTCCTCTTTGCAAATTGACGAGCTAACGCTAGGTTTTTAACGCGTCTACGATATTGTAATATATTGTCAATTACTAGCTAGCTAGATAATGCGCGTTTAATTCGTTTTTTGCAGTATTTAAATGTTCAGTAGCCAACTGTCTGTGGCAGTGGCGCAAGAAAACGTTCACGGTTACAAAAGTATCCAGTTGTCTGTCACAAGACAAGGGTTTAGCTGTCCTAAAGTTAAGTACATTTCTAATAAGAAATACTAAAACATTTTCAAGAATCTGTTATTACACCTGATTCCACTCTGTCCAGCGTCGTTGTTTTGCATTCCCTCTCCAGTATGTAAACACCAACAAATCCCATTTCTTTTTAACCTTTTTCTTATGAAGAATCGTAGGAAAAATAAAATGTAATAAAGTTTCCAATTACTTTATTGAGGAATAGCAACATTGCTTACCTTTCTTCATAAATCTATAGTTAAGGAAAAAATAGCACTTAAGAAGAAATTTCTTAAGAAGGTTTTGTGAATCTTGGCCCTGATAACTGAGACGGCAATGGCATATGGTTTACATAGTTTTCATGCTCATCAAACCATTCAGTGACCACTCATGCTCAGTGGATGGAGGCGTTGTCATCCTAATTTGGCATAGCCATGGTTGCCAAATCTATACGTGACCTTATACATAATGGGATGTTTATTTCTTAACTAACTCAGGAACCACACCTGTGTGGAAGCACCTGCTCCTAATACTTTGTATTCCTTACTTAATCTAGTGTTTTCATTATGTATATATACAGTAAATATGTAAATATTGCACTATATTTATAGCATATGCAACTTGTATGAAGGGCTGAGTTAGTATTGGTAGACCAGCGGATCGTACGAAGTGCTGGGTTAGTATTGGTAGACCAGCGGATTGTACGAAGTGCCTTTGTTAGTATTGGTAGACCAGCGGATTGTACGAAGTGCTGGGTTAGTATTGGTAGACCAGCGGATTGTATGAAGTGCTGGGTTAGTATTGGTAGACCAGCGGATTGTACGAAGTGCTGGGTTAGTATTGGTAGACCAGCGGATTGTACGAAGTGCTGGGTTAATATTGGTAGACCAGCGGATTGTACGAAGTGCTGGGTTAGTATTGGTAGACCAGCTAATTGTACCAAGTGCTGGGTTAATATTGGTAGACCAGCATGATTGCGTGATATTGATTAATCAGTCCTATGTGAAAGGCCTAAAAGTCTTAAAAATGTGATCCAGTACTTTGGCGACTAGTCGTTATTTTTTAAGCATCCTGCTTTGGGCTGGCTGTGTCAATGTGTAGTTCATACATGCATAATCTATGAGCCACGAAACCCCTAATTTGAAAGCGACTGCTTTCTGGAAGCTGTGCTGCACTATTTTCCCAACATTTCCCCCCACGTGGGCCTGCCCCCTAGCAATTTGAGTTCCAACCAATATTTGATGTAGTATGCAATTTTCGTGGTCCACTTTTAGCTTCTGGGCGCTACTTTCAGAACTAATGGCTACAAAGTATACACAAGTACCAGAGAATCCCTTTAGGTGAGAGCCTCTTGCCCCAGGTAAGAGCATAAAACAAAGTGGGTATGTCCTGTACGCGGAGCATGCAATGTATGTTTATTAATCTTTCAAAATGGTAAAATCGAAGCAAAACAAAGAGCCACTAAAAAATACCACACACATTGAAAACTATAAGGAAAACTAATAATTTATTAATTTAAGGTCGAACATTTCGGTTAATTTTGCTGTGGACTAACCAACCCCCATTAACCAGTTAATAAATGGTTAAACACGTTTCAGTAAAATATGTGACCAACAGAAACTACATTGCATGGGTATAAGGAACTGAACTTTTTCATTAAGAGCTTAAAAAACATGCGACAATAGCAAGCCTATCCTCTTATATTATTGAACATGCAACTAGGCTACTGCAATGAAGAAGACAATGTAATACATCATTTTCCAACATTTGCCAAAATGCCATTTGTGGGAAACGTTGTTCTTAAAGAAGAAACTGAGGCTTTTCATGTGACTGAGACTAACATCTCACAGTTATAAACTTAGAGGCTAAATCTAAATATGCAACAAGTAGAATGGGTTACTAATATGACTAGGATAATGCCTTTGGCTTCTGGACAACGGAAGAAAGTTGATTTGAAAACCAGTAGAACAGGAGATAAATACTAAGAAACCTTTTCAGTTGCTAGCTTAGCTGTTGTTGTTTGCTACTGAGTGCTGCTGCTCTCGGTCTCTCCCTCTGCTCGGCTGCTCCCTGTGCTGCTGCAGCCTGCTTCTGAGTTGCCATGCAACGAGTCTCCCTCTGGCTTGCTTGCGGCTCAATCTGACTAGAGATAAAGCCATCAGTTGACATTAAGCAAGCTATTTTATAACTCTATAAACTCACTGTACATTACTATTTACAGCAAAATTATCATTCCAGTTGACAGTGTTCCGGTTTTATGACTGACGAGATTTGTTCAATTCTGGCACCAATTTAATTCCAATCAATTATGCAAATTAACCTATAGACCGATAAGCATGACTGGTCAAATTTATTTTTAGCAGCTAACCGAATAACAGTTTATCGTTAACATCATACCATGTGGACCAATATAGCGTGCATGTGATGTGTAACATGCATGAGTGAGTTAAGTGACCTTGATTCAATATTGGATCAAGTGTTTTATAGCTCTTATACTGTCATTTGGATGAAACCTTTTTGCATAGAGATGTGGCATATGGGATGTTAATGAGAATTACAGTCCCATTTAGATGTGTAATAAATACTATATCATGGCCCTTGTCAGTATGGCTGCTGGTCTGAGCTGATCCGTCTTCGGCAAGCAGCAACAGAGCCCCTTCTGCCTGTCAGCAGAGGAAGAGGGGCCCCAGGAGACTGATTTTTATCATGAATGCCGAAATGTTGCTTAAGGAGAGTCAGGCAGGCCGGCTGACCCCAGCTCGTTGAACTTTAATCGGACTAGGGAAAGGGCATTATGTTTCTCTCTCTCTCCTCCCTCCCTGGGAGTCTCACCCTTCTCCCCTCCTGCCTCTAGTTTGGCATGGCATCACTTGTTTCCTTCCACTGTCAGATGTGACAGAGACCTGCTGGTTATTCTTATCATGTCTTTGGACCACGGTTACCTGCCTGATTATGATGGCTACATGAACTCATGTAACAGTTGTCGGTGGAGATCTGGAGGTAACAAAAGATTGAACTGAAGTTTTCTGGTTCGAGTTCCTTAAGGATTTGGGCATATATCCTTTCAAATGCGAGGAAGGGTAATCCATAGTGTGTCTTCCGCTGGGATACAGTGTGCTTGTTTGGTAGCCTGTCCTCTTGTGTATCGTCAAACATTTCCTTTGAAATGTCTAAATGCACGATAAGACCTCCCTCAAGGCAAGACTTATTGAGATATGAATTCTCTGTCACCTACGCTTTGAAATTCCATAGCCTCAATTTGCTGTGGGGGGAAAAGGGGAATTGGAAAAGCCAATTGAATATTTTCCTTCAGAGTCCATTTACTGTACTAACTGGGTTAGTTAGTCACCATCATCACAGTCAATAACACCAGAACAGCCTGGGTTAGTTAGTCACCATCATCACAGTCAATAACACCAGAACAGCCTGGGTTAGTGACTCACCATCATCACAGTCAATAACACCAGAACAAGTCAGTGACTAACACCAGTCAATAACACCTGAACAGCCTGGGTTAGTGACTCACCATCATCACAGTCAATAACACCAGAACAGCCTGGGTTAGTGACTCACCAGCATCACAGTCAATAACACCAGAACAGCCTGGGTTAGTGACTCACCATCATCACAGTCAATAACACCAGAACAGCCTGGGTTAGTGACTCACCATCATCACAGTCAATAACACCAGAACAGCCTGGGTTAGTGACTCACCATCATCACAGTCAATAACACCAGAACAGCCTGGGTTAGTGACTCACCATCATCACAGTCAATAGCACCAGAACAGCCTGGGTTAGTGACTCAGCATAATCACAGTCAATAGCACCAGAACAGCCTGGGTTAGTGACTCAGCATCATCAGTCAATAACACCAGAACAGCCTGGGTTAGTGACTCACCATCACAGTCAATAACACCAGAACAGCCTGGGTTAGTGACTCATCATCACAGTCAATAGCACCAGAACAGCCTGGGTTAGTGACTCCCCATAATCACAGTCAATAGCACCAGAACAGAACATAGAATCTGGTATACAGTATGCTTGTTTGGTCTTAACAAAAGAGATCTCTTCTAAAAACACCCCATACTGTTGTCTTGTAAGTCTGGTCCAGAGGCTGGTTGCGGTCTGGAAGCTTAAGTTGTGTTTTAACTCTAGGCACCTATCATAAAAAGGGATGTATGATTTTACAGAAATTATTTTGGAGCTACAGTCTGCTCCTAACTGCTTATTTCTCCACAGGCAAAATCAGATCAGTGCTAATTTCTTTCTTCTCTAGTTTGATTTAGATGAGGTCTGTTGTATGTCAGACAGCATCATATAATATGACATGATAAAGGAATGTTTATATCTATCACTGTACTCATGAAGTGGAAAACATGGCACAGTATATTTATTTTAGATTTTATTTATTTTTATTGAACCTTTATTTAACTAGACAAGTCAGTTAAAA